>NC_060177.1:26614948-26894948 GCF_021184085.1 Oncorhynchus gorbuscha
GTACCTTTTTCCTTTAGATGTGTGATTTAAGGTTTTAGGATATCCTGAAATAACCATGAGAAAATGGATCACTTCTTAGACAGCGGGCTGTGTTCAGTATGCAGTTTCATTGCCTCTAAACAGATGATGCATTTTTTTTTCTGGCCATTGCAGTGTAATTTCTACTAAGTTCTAGCCAATGTCGCTGCCTTTACGTTCACACCACCCCATGAATCTGTGGCCTACACCAATTCCGAGCCTTAAACATGTTACGGACGTGTGAATTCCAAAAGATGCCACTAAAGCTGTGATCTCTTTCCTAAGCTGGGTGACTAATTTTCACATTTTGTAGGAATTCACCTACAGTACAATCTGCCAAAGTGTAACAGTGTACAGTGCCTTATTGTATGGTGTCAAACTGGCCTTGGTTCACTTTTAAGAATGTATTTTGTTTTTAACACGCACAAAAAATATATAAAATCACTCACCAATATACATATTGGTACAAAATTTTACCACAAACATGCGAGTTGAACTGAGTTACTTTTGAACATAAATAAGAGCTGACTTTGCCTTTCCTGTTCTGAAAGACCAAAAATACAGAGATACATACGATCTCTAGTCATGTCCTGCACTGTAGCATGGAAGTGCCTTTGGTTTAAAATCTCCAGCAATGAAAATAGTAAATAATTATCAATTAAGTGTTGCTAAACCAAAAAGAGATGTAATGACACCAATCACCACATTGCCTTGCTGAAGGTTTGTACTAGATGACAAGGGACAGTGAGTGAGTCGATCCATGGTGAAATAAATGATATATTAATATAATTTGGTTTTAAGAAATGACCTGTTAAGAAGAGTACCTGTACTATTCATGTGTGTAAATGTATAGTCTGTGAAAGACCTGTTTGACCAGACAGCAACTGATAGAATGGAGGATGGTGACTCGTTCCAGCAGCTGTGAAGTCACATAGGCTTACAACTTAACCTTAAGAAGAGATACATGTTTCCTGAGTCTTACTCAATTATTTATGGGAACGTCTCATTCTGAATCATTGCAGAAAATGTTTCTGGTGGATACAGACAATGTTGGTTCAATTGCTCAGTATTTTTGCTACAGCCCTATGGAGACTGGAGTTCAGTAGGCATATGTGTTTTTCCTTTGTTAACTGTTTTCTCTCCCTTTTTGCCCTGTGTACTAGTTCACGTTTATGAATGACTTACTGAGGTGTTCCTGTTTTATTGTTCTACATGTATATGATGGTTTGTGATTACATGTTGGGTATATTCCAAGCCCCAAGAGGGTGGTGATGATGTTACTGCTACACTGCTGGCACATTTGACATGTCAGTTCCAAGCTGGAACAGCTGACTGTACCTCCCACGTCTCTGGGGACCAGAAGACTGTTGCCTTTGATCAGATGAATTGTCTAGAGGACACTCTGAATAAAATGGACACAAAGCATAATAACAGAATCTCGACACAGACATATCAGCAGTTTAGCTCTTGTTGTTATTTGTTTGTAATTTTGTCTAAATGTAGGTACTGGTACCTTTTGTTGGTTATTACCATTTTAAGATGTTGGTTTTAAAGTGAACTTTTCCATAGTTCAGACAGTATCATAAAAACAACTATTGGGTTTGTGTGCAGACATTTTCTTTGTAAAAAAGGTGCTTTGTATAAAATGATATATCCTGGCTTTTCTTGGTACAGAAGTGTGATAACTTTTCATATCCACGACAGTAACGCGTTGGAGCAAGGGACAGAAAATAAAACCTGCTATGTGTACGTGTTCTCTACTGCATATGGTCTTGTCTTTGCTCCGTAACATTTTGATGCCTTCTTGATAAAGTGGTCGATATTTTGTAGCTTTCTAGATACTTTGTATGTATACAATATTGAAGTTAAATAAATCAGGAAAAATATGGTCTCCCTTTTTATTCTGTGATCAATTGACAATTTTTGGGGGGAGCATCTCCAAATGAATACTTAAAATCTAACCTAACCTTTAGATTACAAAACATAATATGTAAGAACACATCAGCTGTACTAACCACAATTACACACCAGAGGGAGCCATTCCCTGGCTTTTGTATTGGTGCCAGCCTTGTTACAGTGTCTCCATGTGGCAGTATTTTCAATTATGAAACAAGATTTCATAATCTGGGACAACAATTTACAAAAGAAGTCTATAACAGCAACAATGAAGCCACTTAGAAAGGCTGCACTCTTCGATAAAGATTGTTTACATTTAACAGACACTCTTATCTAGAGCGACTTGCAGGAGGAATTAGGGGTAAGTGCCTTGCTCAAGGGCACATCAACAGATGGTTATAGAATCCCCCAGCCGACTACATGAACAAACACCCTTTCAGTTACTGGGCCAAAGCTCTTAAGGTTCTGCTAGGCTAGCTGCCGCCCAATGTTATTATCCCTAGAGCAAAGCCCTCTCACAGCTAAAGTTCTGTGCTTCGTTCATTTTGAATAAGATCTAGCATGACTATTGCACTTAATTATATATATTTTTGTGAATAACTTGTGAAGCATTAGTGTCATTGTAAAATGTATCACTTTCCTTTTTGAATAACAGTTATCATGGGTAACACTGAATGCTATAACACCAGATGGAGCTATTAGCTCAAATGAAAAGACTTGTCCATTGGACCAACCTAGAATAGACTGATGGCCACGGTGCTGCTGTTTGGCTGTTGCACTGACATGCTCATTCTGTAACACTGGTGTAAAAAGTGATAGCAAATTTCAACCTGGAGCCTAGGTATGTCTATTGCTCTCTCATTCACTCACTCACACATCGATTATATCGTGTAATGGTTTTACGTTGTAATGACTGTAACATCAGTAGTTTTGTGTGCTTAAATAATCAGAGACAGAACAACTCACCCGTCTACAGAATGCCCGCTCCCTATCCTCTCTCTCCGCTGTCCACATAATATCTAACAGATGTGTGTCTGTCTGTCTGGCTCATGTGTGTGAGAGGATCTGATTATGGAGACATGTTTAAATCCATGCACAGTGCACCAGTGTAATCTTCCCAGGGGTCAGAGCCCTGCCAGATTTGGACTACTACACTTCCTGTTTCCAGGGAGGCTTTTACGCAGCTGTATCTGAGTACAAGAGGAATAATACTGTACACTCATAATGGGTGTGAAATGTGTAGCTGTGTAGCTGTCCTCACTTGACAGCTACCAGCAGGGGGACAGAATGTCTCCCGAATTCCAGATAAATCCTTGAGATCAAGTTTAGAACGCTGCCTTCTGAATGAACCAGGAAGTGATCATCCCATTCGGGCACAGGCGTCATTTCAACGTCTAGTTTTGGTTTACATTTGGTTGAGTCGTCATGTAATGAGAATTCAACGTAAAATCAACAAAGAATGTCAGCATGTCATTGGATTTAGGTGAAAAAATATGACATTCCCTTACGTTTCCCACGTTGATTCAACATCATCACCATGTATTGTTTTGTTGAAATGACGTGGAAACAACGTTGATTCAACCTGGCTATATACTGTGGAACCAGGAAGCTGGCTCAATACAGTTATTTTTCTTTTACCATCTGTTTGTTGGGGTGTTTGTCAGTCAAGTGGCATATGTGTGTCACCGAGAGAAGATACATGGTGCAATCTATTAGGCTACAGCCTCCTATGCAGATGTGTGTAAATTAGTCTTATTTTGTACACTGCATGCTAATGTCTTTGGTTTAAAAAAGTATAGATGCTCAGCAGTAAGATAACATCTTCTGATTTAGGGATGTCAGTACCTTAACTGACTTGCTAGTTAAATACACATTGTTATCACGTTTTAACAAAATACGCAAACAGGTTCTCTGGGAGAGTAACAAACTGTATGGGCGGTGTTACTTGTCGAGTTTTGAAACTGTACAGTTGTCATGTGATCAAAGTCTCCGGTTGTAAGCACAGCGCGCAAAGAGCGCAGTTGAGTGTGCTTACTTGGACACAGAGCAAACAGCGACAGCAAGGACTTCCCATACGCTACCAACTACTTGAGGGAACGCGTAAAATGAACAATTTATCTCAGAATGTTGGATGTTGCTTTTTATTCTAACGTATGCGGATGTACAATTAATTTAGCACTTAAATGACAAAACTCTTTTCCAATCCGTTTCCATCCTCAAAAAACGTAATTTGAATAGTTATCTAAAGGGGAAAAAGGTTTAGTTTTAGTTTATGATGGAGTCCAAGGAAAGTAAGATATCTGTGTGGGTTTGCCGAGAGGAGAAGCTTGTCTCCGGACTGTCAAAGCGCACCACCTGTGCAGATGTGGTCAATGTGCTCCTAGAGGATCAAAACTTGCAACAATGTGTCTCTGTAGCCATGCTCTCGGGATCACCCCAGTCCTATTGCATCGTAGAAAAATGGAGAGGATCTGAGAGAATTTTGCCCAATAAAACGAAGATCCTTCGACTTTGGGGCGCGTGGGGAGAGGAGCAGGAGAACGTGCGGTTTGTGTTGGTTAAAAATGAGGCTTCTTTGGCTAACCATGGACCCCGGAGCGCAGAGGCCCGTGTGGTGCTCAGCAAGGAGAGCCCGTGCATTTACAAGGGGACAGCAAGAGCCACCATGGGCTTCTCACCCGAGAAACAACGTCGGATTGTTAGGAAAGCTTTCAGAAAGTTGGATAAAATAAATAAAAAGAAGGCGCAAACCGTGTCCAAGGATGCGCCCACTGGGGAGAAAATTGAAACTTTGGTTCACCTGGTCATATCCCAGGACCACACAATCCGCCAACAGATCCAGAGAATTAAAGAACTGGACAGAGAGATAGAAATGTATGAAGCTAAAGTTCATTTTGACAGGATGAAAATGCATGGGATCAATTACGTGCAGGACACATACTTAGTGGGCGCGCATTCTGACGGGCTCTCCAAGCAGGAGGGTGAGAAGCCGTGCTCGGCGGAGGCTGTTGCCCAGTTCGAGGAGTATGCCCAACGGTGTGAGGAGGTGATTCGACTTCAGGATGAATTGGCTGAGCACGAAGCGCTCATGGACAGCATTACTGTGGAGATCCAAGAGGAACTGAATCAGAGGTGGATGAAGCGAAGGCAAGAGGAGCTGTCAAGTAAAGAGGTGAAACCCAGTGCGGGAGAGACCGCTATGTGGGTATCAGCAGCCCATGCGACACACACAGACACTTTAGCCCTCGAGGCTGACACATCATCCGATAACGATTTGCTTCTGGAGGAGGAGAGGATCAAAACGCAGCTGGATACTAGTTTATACATTGGACTGCGCTTGAACACGGATTTGGAGGCTATTAGGAATGATTTGAATGTAACCCAGGATATTTGGGGGGCGAAAGAAAAGGAGATACGGGATTTGCTGGAGAAAGTGAACTCATTGTATATAGAGGATGACGAGAAACCAAGCGAGGACAATGACTGCAACTCTGTGGTTACTGAGGCAGCAATGATGCGTCCCCTGGAGACGAAAAGCGAGTGGGTGGAGCAAGCCAGGGGGCTTTCAAAGACATGCGATGCCAACGATGACGACTCAGACACTGGCCTGAGCTCCATGCACAGTCAGGACTCGGATAACCCGCCTGTGTGCGAGTCATTGGTATAAATTGCCAGGATGCTTCAAATTCTATTGACAATTATGGGACCTAATTACTGTCTGTCTAAAAACTCAGGGATCTGACATAGAGTATATCCCCACAATGAACAACACAATACAATGTATTAAAAAATGTCCCAAAATGTATTGACTAATATGTAGCTTACAGAATCAAAATACTCGGTCACTTATATATATAAGCACTTATAGCTATTCACATATTTTGCTGCCTTTTCTCTATAAAAAACAACAACTTTGACATGTGTCAGGATAAGACACAACTCAGTGTTATTGGTCAGATTATTATTGGTTAATTAATAAGGGATGGAAGTCTTTGTGGTTTGCAAGACTTAACAGACTTAAAATAGACCATGCTAAATGTAACACTGCACACGTGCTAATTCTGGTTGGAATGTGATTTTGTGGACACACTGATGAGTCTTAAATATGAAGGGTGTATGATATACTAAAATAAACATAATTTACAAAGTTTATGTGCAATTGCTTCATTGAAATGTGCAGAAAAGGACTTTGCCTTTCCTAATCAATACTAAGTCTGCAAATTGTATGCATCAGGAAAGAGTTTGGGAAGAGTGTATACCATGTGTGTGTGTGTGTGTGTGTGTGTGTGTGTGTGTGTGTGTGTGTGTGTGTGTGTGTGTGTGTGTGTGTGTGTGTGTGTGTGTGTGTGTGTGTGTGTGTGTGTGTGTGTGTGTGTGTGTGTGTGTGTGTGTGTGTGTGTGTGTGTGTGTGTTCATGCCCTTGCCTGCATGTGTGCTTGAGAGAGACGGTAGGTAGGGTAAGGGGTGGCATGCAGCGTTACGCAATGGGATGAAAACTCCAAGCAGATGCTGGGCTCACACAGAGTAAACCAGAGCCTGTACAGTACATAACGGATCAGGGATACATACAGGACGTTTGTGCCCCAGTGTGAGTGGGAAAGGCCAGGGAGGGCATGAAGGATTTGGGCTCATATCCATGGGCTTCAGGAGATTCCAGGGGTGAAAACTTCCTCTGACATAAACCACACAGGGAGAAGCAGCAGAGATGCCTTTGACAGAGAGACACAGTAGTATGGCATTGCATTGCATTTCCCCACAATAGCGAGTGTGAGGCTTGCTGTCTGGCCCAGGTGGGGTATCGCATGATGCTCCTGTATTTCACTGTTGACTGGTCTTCAGTCTGGCTTCAGATCCAGTCCCTCTCAGCCAGGGTCTCATAAAAGGATCACCCCCCTTCTCCTCCCCCCTGCCCACCCCTACTGTACCCCTGCTATAGTGCACTCTTAACACATCCCTGAACACTAGATCAAACCAGCATCAGCTGTAATCAGAGGCTGGGTGTTGTCTGTTGAGCAGTGTGCGGATTTTAGCTATAAAACCAGAGCTGCAGATGCATTCAGACTGTCACAAATAACATCATCAGGTTTGTTTGCTAATGTCAGAGCATTACCTCTGGCTCTATTTCACATTTACCACTGTAGCAACATAGTTTATTTATGCGGAACACTTAACAGATATTAACATTTTAATCATTCAGATAATATTGTTATTACATATGTATAAGCTACAGAATTTCATAACAGGGTGTAATATGCTCCAATGGCCCAAATAGTATCTGTCTGTCTATCACAGCCAGTAAACATCTGGACTAAAGTATTACCTCACCTCGGATTGGGCAGGGTAATCATGGATTAAAGCAACATACTGTACGTTTGGCCAATAGCCTTTCCAGATGACAAAATTATAAAAGATTATAATAAGGCTGGATTATAATGTGGGTCGAAGACCAGTCATAATGAAAACCTCCAGTCTCAATGGTAGGGTTACTTTACTCTATAACCATGCTATTTCAGAAATGATTTTAGAATTCCAGTCACTCTCAATTATATTAAATCTGTTCAGAAATTGATGTTAGAATGCCACCAGCACACCACTGAATGAACTAGTATGTGATCTGGATGCATTAGTGGATGTACTCAGAGGTCACAACAGATAGAGAATGCTAATCCCTTTTTAATGTCAGTCCAGAAACACTTGCTAGAGTTTATGGGAACCTCTCGTACCCTCCTCAGTAATAAAGTCAAGGATCCGTGACGCACCAGCGAGGAGGAATGCTGTAAAACTCCCTTCCTGGCTTTGCAGGCTCAAGAACACATAGTGTATGTCTTCCACTGATATACACTATAGGAGCTAGGTTAGATGTTCACTCACACAAGAATGGCCACCCAACTAGTATGACATTTTACTGTTGTTGTAACTTATGTCACTATTTTCATGAGGCTCTCTTCACACACACACACACACACACACACACACACACACACACACACACACACACACACACACACACACACACACACACACACACACACACACACACACACACACACACACACACACACACACACACACACACACACACACACACACACACACACACACACACACACACACACACACACACACACAATCATTTTTATATGAATTCTACAAGCCCTTCCAAGGAGTGTGGGAAAGTGAGTAACACAGTGGTGACTGAGCTGTAGCTTTGGGGAGGAGGTGTATTTAGAAGAGGAGGTTCTCAGGGGGCTCCTTCATCTCTCAAACAGCAAACAGGACGCAATTATTGCCATGTCTTTGATCCTTCATCAATCTCTTCCACTCCCCTGCACCGAGCACTGAGCCCCCACCCCCTCTAATGAAGCCCTGCCCCACTGACTCCCTGCAACTCCTTCCCCTGTCCTGAACGAGGCAGGTATCTATCAATAGGTGATAATGACAGGTACTCTAACTCCACCCCTCCCATAAATACTTCATTAGGAGGAGAGGACAGGGCTATTATTGTTGACCCAGGTGGTCCAGGTTTCAGACTGAACCATAACCTTCTCTTTACACAGGGACAGAACCAGACCAGATAAAACACTTGATTTTCTCCCGCTTTATTACTTGCTCTCACTCTCTTGCCCACGCGCGCACGCACAGAGAGAGGGAGAGAGAGAGGGAGAGAGAACTACCACACTATCAAAACTCTAATATTTGAAGGTTCAATGACTCCAGAGTAGATAAACCCAAAATAGGGCGCAGGTGTCAATCAAGTCATGGTCATGGGACACTGCCTTGCTCGGGGGGATGTTTGTTTGTGTTTTAAACAAGAGGGAGAAAAAAATGTCAGCGCCAAACTGACTTTCCAGACCAATAAACAAGGCTCCAGCATCCTGACACTCACTACAATCATCCATTTCCCTGATTTGGCTGCTTTACAGTAGGATATCATTTATATTTGGTACTCAGAGCCATAGAACATTGTATACAGGAGCCATGACAACAACATACAAGCCAAGCACAGCATGCATGCAGCCACGAAAGCACCCGCATCCATAAGCATACACAGCATACTGAGCACACTAACTCAAAAGGAGAAACTACTTGGGGTGTTTCCACATTTTCTTTTGTTTCTAACATCCTGGAGTAGGAGTCTACTGTTGGCTTAAATATTGACCAGATTGACCAGGTTCTTATGACGCTCTGATTTTCCACCATATACAGTCGGCTACTTTGGTGGTTCCAGCAGTTTTCCTACAAAGACGGATTATAGCTAAACTAAACTCCTTACTGTATGGATTCCTAGATACCACACACACTGTAAACCAACCAGTGTTTAGTATACAGACTGGACCTGTATACAGTAGGTATCCATTGTCAGGTGTTGGATCTGAGACATAGCAGCAGTAGACTTTACTGCCTTCATCCTGGAAGCCTGGCAGGAGGTTCTCTGTTTTACGTGTTTGATTATGATTGGATAAAACAAAACCAGAGGACTAACAAATGGCTATTCAATATTTTCAATGTATTGTATAAATGCACAGAGATGCTATGAGAAAGTTCTGTAATTATTTATTATTTATTATCTTATTTTCTAATGAGAACATCAAGGTTATAATGCAGACAAAGCCTATTATGGCACAATGCACTTCTTCCGTAGTCTCCAACTGCTCTTAAACGCTAGTAAAACCAAATGCATGCTTTTCAACCGATCGCTGCCCACACCCGCCCGCCCGACTAGCATCACTACTCTGGACGGTTCTAACTTAGAATATGTGGACAACTACAAATACCTAGGTGTCTGGTTAGACTGTAAACTCTCCTTACAGACTCATATTAAACATCTCCAATCCAAAATAAAAATCTAGAATCGGCTTCCTATTTTGTAACAAAGCCTCCTTCACTCATGCTGCCAAACATACCCTGGTAAAACTGACTGTCCTACCGATCCTCGACTTCGGCGATGTCATTTACAAAATAGCTTCCAATACTCTTCTCAGCAAACTGGATGCAGTCTATCACAGTGCCATCCGTTCGTCACCAAATGCCCCATATACCAACCACCACTGCGACCTGTATGCTCTAGTCGGCTGGCCCTCGCTACATATTCGTCGCCAGACCCACTGGCTCCAGTTCATCTACAAGTTGATGCTAGGTAAAGCTCCACCTTATCTCAGCTCACTGGTTATGATAACAACACCCACCCGTAGCATGCGCTCCAGCAGGTATATTTCACTGGCAATCCCCAAAGCCAACACGTCCTTTGGCCGCCTTTCCTTACAGTTCTCTGCTGCCAATCACTGGAACGAATTGCAAAAATCGCTGAAGCTGGAGACATATTTCCCTCACTAACTTTAAACATCAGCTATCTGAGCAGCTAACTGATCGCTGCCGCTGTACATAGCCCATCAGTAAATAGCCCACCCAATCTCATCCCCATTTTGCACACCACATCACCACATGCACATCATCATCTGCTCATCTATCACTCCAGTGTTAATTTGCTAAATTGTAACAACCTTGCTACTATGGCCTATTTATTGCCTTACCTCCTCACGCCATTTGCACACACTGTATATAGACTTTCTTTTTTTCTATTGTGTTATTGACTGTATGCTTGTTTATTCCATGTGTAACTCTGTGTTGTTGTTTGTGTCGCACTGTTTTGCTCTATCTTGGCCAGGACGCAGTTGTAAATGAGAACTTGTTCTCAACTAGCTTACCTGGTTAAATTAAGGTGAAATAAAATAAAAATTCAATATTGGATGAAAAGTGTACGAGAGCATTAAAAGTATTCTTTCTAAGTTGACTAAATAAGTCACACAAGCATGTTGTTATGGTGTAGAACATAAGACCAGAGGGGTGTTATGTTCAGCTCATGCACAATACTTCCATTGAGTTTTAGCTTCTATCTCAAGGCCATCAGACTGTTAAACAGCCACCACTAACATTGAGTGGCTGCTGCCAACACACAGACTCAACTCCAGCCACTTTAATCATGGGAATTGATGGAAATGGATATAAAATATATCACTAGCCACATGAAACAATGCTACTTAATATAATGTTTACAACACCCTACATTATTCATCTCATATGTATATACCCTACTCTATATCATCTACTGCATCTTTATGTAATACATGTATCACTAGCCACTTTAAACTATGCCACTTTGTTTACATACCCTACATTACTCATCTCATATGTATATACTGTACTCGATACCATCTACTGCATCTTGCCTATGCCGTTCTGTACCATCACTCATTCATATCTTCATGTACATGTTCTTTATCCCTTTACACTGTGTGTATAAGGTAGTAGTTTTGGAATTGTTAGGTTAGATTACTCGTTGGTTATTACTGCATTGTCGGAACTAGAAGCACAAGCATTTCGCTACACTCGCATTAACATCTGCAAACCATGTGTATGTGACCAATAACATTTGATTTGATTGGAGTTTTTTTATCCAACACAATACTTCCATTGAGTTTTAGTTAGAAAACTTTTATCCAACATCAAAGATACATGATAACCATAAAATGGGATCTGATACTTTGACAGCAATTAGCGTTGAGACCAGACACTATCCATAAGGAACCTACTCATGTGTGTTATTCACCCACAGGTACATCACCCATCCACCTCTCTATTGTAACCTTCTCTGATATCTCTCACCTTACACTAATAGTACAGACCTGGGATGGAGTGGTGGTACTGTAACAAACTGCCCAGACAACCAGAGAGAGAACAGACATCTATCTGTAAGATCTAGACAGCCACCCTAACGTTCCCAGTCTAAACAAATGTATTGGAAAATACTATGTTTCATAGTTTGATTCCTTTGTGTTTGCATATTTGACAAATGCAGACACTCCAGCGGACTTATGAACATGTCAGAGGGCCTCCTGAGTGGTGCAGTGGTCTAAGGCACTGCATCGCTATCTGTGCCACCAGAGATTCTGTGTTTGAGTCCAGGCTCTGTCGCAACCGGCCGTGACTGGGAGACCCATGGGGCGGTACATAATTGGTCCAGCGTCGTCCGGGTTAGGGGAGGGTTTGGCCGGCAGGGATGTCCTTGTCCCATTGCGCACTAGTGACTCCTGTGGCGGACCGGGTGCAGTGCACAGTGTTTCCTCTGACATATTGGTGTGGCAGGCTTCCGGGTTACCAAGCAGTGCGGCTTGGTTGTGTTTTGGATGACACAAAGCTCTCAACCTTTGCCTCTCCCGAGTCTTTATGGCAGTTGCAGCGATGAGACAAGACTGTAACTACAAATTGGATACCACAAAATTGGGGAGAAAAATCATTTTAAAAATTGAACATGTCAGATGGGGATTAGTCTGAAGCCAAAACTCTAAACAGAACAATGACCCCTCTTCCCTTGTTATACAATCGGTATCTTTCACAGTTCTCTGCTCATCTGCCATTACGCATAACTTACTATGCTGTATGGCTTTTGCATTTTGAAAGAACACACAGGCCCTGAGGTAATTGTTATGCAGGTGAATGAGGACCCAAAAGCGACTTGGCGAAAACAGAGTTTTTAATCCAGTAAGATACTTAACAAAACAAAAGGCATAATACTACTCGTAAAGACGAGAACAGACTGGAGACTTGATCAAGAACTGCAGGTTGCCTCGGGAAGGCACTTGAACCTAGCAGACTCAGACACCTGCTCACCACGCAGCATCTGAGGGAAACACGACACGACAGGGCAAAACATAGACACAGCACGGTGAATATAGACAAGGATCCGACAGGGCAGGTACGGAAAACAAGGAGAGAAATAGGGACTCTAATCAGGGAAAAGGATCGGGAACAGGTGTGGGAAGACTAAATGATTGATTAGGGGAATAGGAACAGCTGGGAGCAGGAACGGAACGATAGAGAGAAGAGAGAGCGAGAGAGTGAGAGAGGGAGGGGGAGAGAGAGGGATAGAAAGAGGGAAAGAACCTAATAAGACCAGCAGAGGGAAACGAATAGAAGGGGAAGCACAGGGACAAGACATGATAATTAATGACAAAACATGACAGTACCCCCCACTCACCGAGCGCCTCCTGGCGCACTCGAGGAGGAACCCTGGCGGCAACGGAGGAAATCATCAATAAGCGAACGGTCCAGCACGTCCCGAGACGGAACCCAACTCCTCTCCTCAGGACCGTAACCCTCCCAATCCACTAAGTATTGGTGACCCCGTCCCCGAGAACGCATGTCCATGATCTTACGTACCTTGTAAATAGGTGCGCTCTCGACAAGGACGGGAGGGGGGAGGGAAGACGAACGGGGGTGCGAAGAAAGGGCTTGACACAGGAGACATGGAAGACAGGATGGACGCGACGAAGATGTCGCGGAAGAAGCAGTCGCACAGCGACAGGATTGACGACCTGGGAGACACGGAACGGACCAATGAACCGCGGAGTCAACTTACGAGAAGCTGTCGTAAGAGGAAGGTTGCGAGTGGAAAGCCACACTCTCTGGCCGCAACAATACCTTGGACTCTTAATCCTGCGTTTATTGGCGGCTCTCACAGTCTGTGCCCTGTAACGGCAAAGTGCAGACCTCACCCTCCTCCAGGTGCGCTCACAACGTTGGACAAACGCTTGAGCGGAGGGAACGCTGGACTCGGCAAGCTGGGATGAGAACAGAGGAGGCTGGTAACCCAGACTACTCTGAAACGGAGATAACCCGGTAGCAGACGAAGGAAGCGAGTTGTGAGCGTATTCTGCCCAGGGGAGCTGTTCTGCCCAAGACGCAGGGTTTCTGAAAGAAAGGCTGCGTAGTATGCGACCAATCGTCTGATTGGCCCTCTCTGCTTGACCGTTAGACTGGGGATGAAACCCGGAAGAGAGACTGACGGACGCACCAATCAAACGACAGAACTCCCTCCAAAACTGTGACGTGAATTGCGGACCTCTGTCTGAAACGGCGTCTAACGGGAGGCCATGAATTCTGAACACATTCTCGATGATGATTTGTGCCGTCTCCTTAGCGGAAGGAAGTTTAGCGAGGGAATGAAATGTGCCGCCTTAGAGAACCTATCGACAACCGTAAGAATCACAGTCTTCCCCGCAGACAAAGGCAGACCGGTAATGAAGTCTAGGGCGATGTGAGACCATGGTCGAGAAGGAATGGGGAGCGGTCTGAGACGACCGGCAGGAGGAGAGTTACCCGACTTAGTCTGCGCGCAGTCCGAACAAGCAGCCACGAAACGGCGCGTGTCACGCTCCTGAGTCGGCCACCAAAAGCGCTGGCGAATAGACGCAAGAGTGCCTCGAACACCGGGATGACCAGCTAACTTGGCAGAGTGAGCCCACTGAAGAACAGCCAGACGAGTGGAAACAGGAACGAAAAGGAGGTTACTAGGACAAGCGCGCGGCGACGCAGTGTGCGTGAGTGCTTGCTTAACCTGTCTTTCAATTCCCCAGACTGTTAACCCGACAACACGCCCATAAGGAAGAATCCCCTCGGGATCAGTAGAAGCCACAGAAGAACTAAACAGACGGGATAAGGCATCAGGCTTGGTGTTTTTGCTACCCGGACGGTAAGAAATCACAAACTCGAAACGAGCAAAAAACAACGCCCAACGAGCTTGACGGGCATTAAGTCGTTTGGCAGAACGGATGTACTCAAGGTTCTTATGGTCTGTCCAAACGACAAAAGGAACGGTCGCCCCCTCCAACCACTGTCGCCATTCGCCTAGGGCTAAGCGGATGGCGAGCAGTTCACGGTTACCCACATCATAGTTGCGCTCAGATGGCGACAGGCGATGAGAAAAATAAGCGCAAGGATGAACCTTATCGTCAGACTGGAAGCGCTGGGAAAGAATGGCTCCCACGCCTACCTCTGAAGCGTCAACCTCGACAATGAATTGTCTAGTGACGTCAGGAGTAACGAGGATAGGAGCGGACGTAAAACGTTCTTTTAGAAGATCAAAAGCTCCCTGGGCGGAACCGGACCACTTAAAACACGTCTTGACAGAAGTAAGAGCTGTGAGAGGGGCAGCAACTTGACCGAAATTACGAATGAAACGCCGATAGAAATTAGCAAAACCTAAAAAGCGCTGCAACTCGACACGTGACCTTGGAACGGGCCAATCACTGACAGCTTGGACCTTAGCGGAATCCATCTGAATGCCTTCAGCGGAAATAACGGAACCGAGAAAAGTAACGGAGGAGACATGAAAAGAGCACTTCTCAGCCTTTACGTAGAGACAATTCTCTAAAAGGCGCTGTAGAACACGTCGAACGTGCTGAACATGAATCTCGAGTGACGGTGAAAAAATCAGGATATCGTCAAGATAGACAAAAACAAAGATGTTCAGCATGTCTCTCAGAACATCATTAACTAATGCCTGAAAAACAGCTGGCGCATTGGCGAGACCAAACGGCAGAACCCGGTACTCAAAATGCCCTAACGGAGTGTTAAACGCCGTTTTCCACTCGTCCCCCTCTCTGATGCGCACGAGATGGTAAGCGTTACGAAGGTCCAACTTAGTAAAGCACCTGGCTCCCTGCAGAATCTCGAAGGCTGATGACATAAGGGGAAGCGGATAACGATTCTTAACCGTTATGTCATTCAGCCCTCGATAATCCACGCAGGGGCGCAGAGTACCGTCCTTCTTCTTAACAAAAAGAACCCCGCCCCGGCCGGAGAGGAAGAAGGCACTATGGTACCGGCGTCAAGAGACACAGATAAATAATCCTCGAGAGCCTTACGTTCGGGAGCCGACAGAGAGTATAGTCTACCCCGAGGAGGAGTGGTCCCCGGAAGGAGATCAATACTACAATCATACGACCGGTGAGGAGGAAGGGAGTTGGCTCGGGACCGACTGAAGACCGTGCGCAGATCATGATATTCCTCCGGCACTCCTGTCAAATCGCCAGGTTCCTCCTGAGAAGTGGGGACAGAAGAAATGGGAGGGATGGCAGACATTAAGCACTTCACATGACAAGATATGTTCCAGGATAGGATAGAATTACAAGACCAATTAATAGAAGGATTATGACATACTAGCCAGGGATGACCCAAAACAACAGGTGTAAAAGGTGAACGAAAAATCAAAAAAGAAATAGTCTCACTGTGGTTACCAGATACTGTGAGAGTTAAAGGTAGTGTCTCAAATCTGATACTGGGAAGATGACTACCATCTAAGGCAAACATGGGCGTAGGCTTGTCTAACTGTCTGAAAGGAATGTTATGTTTCCGAACCCATGCTTCGTCCATGAAACAACCCTTAGCCCCAGAGTCAATCAAGGCACTGCATGTAGCACCCGAACCGGTCCAGCGTAGATGGACCGACATAGTAGTACAGGATCTAGATGAAGAGACCTGAGTAGTAGCGCTCACCAGTAGCCCTCCGCTTACTGATGAGCTCTGGCCTTTACTGGACATGAATTGACAAAATGTCCATCAAATCCGCAATAGAGGCACAGGCGGTTGGTGATCCTCCGTTCCCTCTCCTTGGTCGAGATGCGAATACCTCCCAGCTGCATGGGCTCAGTCTCTGAGCCAGAGGAGGGAGATGGTTGCGATGCGGAGCAGGGAAACACCGTTGACGCGAGCTCTCTTCCACGAGCTTGGTGACGAAGATCTACCCGTCGTTCTATGCGGATGGCGAGAGCAATCAAAGAGTCCACACTGGAAGGAACCTCCCGAGAGAGAATCTCATCTTTGACCACTGTGTGGAGTCCCTCCAGAAAACGAGCGAGCAGCGCCGGCTCGTTCCAGTCACTAGAGGCAGCAAGAGTACGAAACTCTATAGAGTAATCCGTTATGGATCGATCACCTTGGCATAGGGAAGCCAGGGCCCTAGAAGCCTCCCCACCAAAAACTGAACGGTCAAAAACCCGAATCATCTCCTCTTTAAAGTTCTGGTAATTGTTAGAACAATCAGCCCTTGCCTCCCAGATAGCTGTGCCCCACTCTCGGGCCCGGCCAGTAAGGAGTGAAATGACGTAAGCAACCCGAGCTCTCTCGCTAGAGTATGTGTTGGGTTGGAGAGAGAACACAATATCACACTGGGTGAGAAAGGAGCGGCACTCCGTGGGCTGCCCGGAGTAGCAAGGTGGGTTATTAACCCTAGGTTCCGGAGGCTCGGCAGGCCAGGAAGTAACAGGTGGCACGAGACGAAGACTCTGGAACTGTCCAGAGAGGTCGGAAACCTGAGCGGCCAGGTTCTCCACGGCATGGCGAGCAGCAGACAATTCCTGCTCGTGTCTGCCGAGCATGGCTCCTTGGATCTTGACGGCAGTGTTACGAGCCTCTGTAGTCGCTGGGTCCATTCCTTGGTCGGATCCTTCTGTTATGCAGGTGAATGAGGACCCAAAAGCGACTTGGCGAAAACAGAGTTTTTAATCCAGTAAGATACTTAACAAAACAAAAGGCATAATACTACTCGTAAAGACGAGAACAGACTGGAGACTTGATCAAGAACTGCAGGTTGCCTCGGGAAGGCACTTGAACCTAGCAGACTCAGACACCTGCTCACCACGCAGCATCTGAGGGAAACACGACACGACAGGGCAAAACATAGACACAGCACGGTGAATATAGACAAGGATCCGACAGGGCAGGTACGGAAAACAAGGAGAGAAATAGGGACTCTAATCAGGGAAAAGGATCGGGAACAGGTGTGGGAAGACTAAATGATTGATTAGGGGAATAGGAACAGCTGGGAGCAGGAACGGAACGATAGAGAGAAGAGAGAGCGAGAGAGTGAGAGAGGGAGGGGGAGAGAGAGGGATAGAAAGAGGGAAAGAACCTAATAAGACCAGCAGAGGGAAACGAATAGAAGGGGAAGCACAGGGACAAGACATGATAATTAATGACAAAACATGACAGTAATGTTGACATTTTAATACTTTTGGCTCAGAAAACAATGAATCAGCTTCAGAGTGGTCCAACGGACTGGGACACACCTCAAACAGGTTGAACGTTTTTATGCTCAGTATATGGGCTGTATTAGAAGAGAAGACAACCATCCACTGTCCTTATCAAATCCACCAAATGCAATATTTCCCCAAACCCATGAAGCCAGAACTCATGCACCAGACAATAGAACCTCCTCGGCCAATCGAGCCACGGCCTGCTCTCCCCGCTTCCATCACTCAGACGAAGGCTGTAAAGGAGAATCATGGCAAAAACTGTCAGACACGCCAATAGCTTCTACCCCCAGACCATCAGGCTGCTGAATAGCCACTAGGCAGCTATCTGATATCCCTGTCTCCCTTATTATTGTCTCATCCACTTCTCATTTCCCCCCTGCTGCCACCCCCCCGAATGGACACTTATAGTGCCACCACCCCCCAATGGACACTTATAGTGCCACCACCCCCAATGGACACTTATAGTGCCACCACCCCCAATGGACACTTATAGTGCCACCACCCCCAATGGACACTTATAGTGCCACCACCCCCCAATGGACACTTATAGTGCCACCACCCCCCAATGGAAACTTATAGTGCCACCACCCCCCAATGGACACTTATCCTGCCCCCACCCCCCAATGGACACTTATAGTGCCACCACCCCCAATGGACATGTATCCTCGCCCCACCCTCCAATGGACACTTATAGTGCCACCACCCCCCCCAATAGACACTTATCCTGCCCCCACCCCCAATGGACACTTATAGTGCCACCACCCCCCAATGGACATGTATCCTCGCCCCACCCTCCAATGGACACTTATAGTGCCACCCCCCACCCAATGGACATGTATCCTCGCCCCACCCTCCAATGGACACTTATAGTGCCACCCCCCACCCCCCAATGGGCATGTATCCTCACCCCACCCTCCAATGGACACTTATCATTGCTACAGTTGTAGTAGTAAATGTGTATATATATTTGTATTGTTTTTTTTTATTTTATTGTCTCATTCACTTCTCTTCTTAAACATTTTTATTTTTATTTTTTTACCCCCTTTTTTCTCCCCAATTTCATGGTATCCAATTGGTAGTAGTTACAGTGTTGTCTCATCGTTGCAACTCCCGTACGGACTCGGGAGAGGTGAAGGTCGAGAGCCATGTGTCCTCCGAAACACAACCCAACCAATCCGCACAGTTTCTTCACATAACACACATCCAACCCGTACACCTGGCGACCTGGTCAGCGATGCAGTGCCTTAGACCACTGCGCCACCCGGGAGGCCCACTTCTCTTTTTTTAACCTGCACCGCTGGAGCATAAGAATTTCACTGTACCCTGCGATTACATCTGTGACTCTGTGAATAATAAACAAATTTGATCCATCTAATCCTATCAGTGGTTTACACAAACAATCTACAGGAATTCCCCTCCAGATCCCACATAAAGGGTTACAAAGTCATGGCATAACATCCATTCCACCTGGCTTCCATGTTAAGGATCTTCTGACATGGCTACAGTGGGTGTCTTTCCACACAGAAACAACAACCAGAAACCCTATGGACCTGACCAGGCATGGGAGGGGCCCCTCACTTTATGGAGCTCACTAGGACCTGAGTGTAAGGAGCTGCCAGAGGTGCCATACACCATGAGGTCCACTGAGAGAAACACATGAGGCGGTGCAGGGTTCATCTCCCCTCTTTTCATCACGTCTCTGCACCATTTATCAGTGTATGAAAACACCCGGGCCTGGCCCCTCAGTCAGTTGTGTAAATAGCTGGCTGGCTGAATGGGAGGTTTACAGTGTTCACACGGCATGTCATGAGGCCTGGTAGGCCTATCACTCTGAAGAAGTTTGGAGCTGTATGGGTGACAACAACATCTCTTGTTTATATTGGTATTGGAATGTTAACTGCAGTAAATGATTGGTATATTGATCTTAATCACTCTGTGACAGAATAGAATGTGATATTATGTCCCATACTACATTCTATGGCAAACATTCCAATACCGTAACATTATATACTGTTTACATGTGCTATTATCAATAATCATATTACCACAATTCCAGGCAATGTACTAGAATATGTTTTTTCTTCCCATAATGACAACTGTGAGGCATAGGCAGTGAATTTGAAGAGTATAGGACCTGTTTTGTGTCTTGACTTAAATGGTAAAAGTAAGGTTTCTTGCCACACAAACCACAAGAACACCATCACAGCTAGCCATCTTCAGAAAAAGAATGGAGCGAGCAGGATTGAGAATAGGCCTGATTTGCATTTTGATTTAGGGGGATTACATTACTGGCCCCTCACAACGCAGCTTCACCGTGTGGTATAATTGAAGTTAGTTTGGGGAGTGTGCAATGGTCAGCTCATACTGAACAATGTGTCTTGAACCCCTCACGTCTCAGAGGCTGTGACTTCTGGGATGTGTTGTTTGTCTCGCTTAGCAGTTGACATCTCGGTGACAGCTCCGTATAAAAGGGGCAAAAAAGGAAGTGATTGCAGTGCATGCAAACAGGCTCTTTCGAAATGTGTGCTAAAGGCAGAGCAAGTAGGAGAAGGGCGACAGGCAAACATGCATGAAACAATGTGGCTTTCAGGGGCGCCAGCGAGATACTGTGTGTGCCTCTCAGTGTAAAAAAAAGAAGGGGAATGCACATGAAGCATGGCTGAGTCAGAGTTTAGGATCCCACACTGGCAGAGCCAATACCAGAGCAAAGTTAAAACAATAAATGAATGTTAGGCAACAGGTGCATCCACCTTACGCAATTAATGAATTCATTCAATTTCCTTTTCTATTCTAAGTGGTTCTAAGTACACACAATATAATCAAATTACATGTTGGACTATCATGGATCTTTTGTACTTCTTGGTAGTGAAGGCACCTGATGGTTGAAGTAAACAGTTATTGCAGTTCAGAGATAAAGACAATTCAAAGTCTCAGTGTTGTTTGAAATAAAGGGTTGCATTACCACCCTGAATAATAGAAGATGAATTGCACATAGAACTGAAGTCCCGAGGTGTCCTATCCCTTCAGGCACTAACAGCACTTCAGCATAATGCAGAATGCAGTTGAAAGACCCTGAATATGAAATGCAGCTCAGAAATACAAATCAAATCAAATCAAATTTATTTATATAGCCCTTCGTACATCAGCTGATATCTCAAAGTGCTGTACAGAAACCCAGCCTAAAACCCCAAACAGCAAACAATGCAGGTGTAAAAGCACGGTGGCTAGGAAAAACTCCCTAGAAAGGCCAAAACCTAGGAAGAAACCTAGAGAGGAACCGGGCTATGTGGGGTGGCCAGTCCTCTTCTGGCTGTGCCGGGTAGAGATTATAACAGAACATGACCAAGATGTTCAAATGTTCATAAATGACCAGCAAGGTCAAATAATAATAAGGCAGAACAGTTGAAACTGGAGCAGCAGCACAGTCAGGTGGACTGGGGACAGCAAGGAGCCATCATGTCAGGTAGTCCTGGGGCACGGTCCTAGGGCTCAGGTCCTCCGAGAGAGAGAAAGAAAGAGAGAATTAGAGAGAGCATATGTGGGGTGGCCAGTCCTCTTCTGGCTGTGCCGGGTGGAGATTATAACAGAACGTGGCCAAGATGTTCAAATGTTCATAAATGACCAGCATGGTTGAATAATAGTAAGGCAGAACAGTTGAAACTGGAGCAGGAGCATGGCCAGGTGGACTGGGGACAGCAAGGAGTCCTCATATCAGGTAGTCCTGGGACATGGTCCTAGGGCCCAGGCCAGTTGAAACTGGAGCAGCAGCATGGCCAGGTGGACTGGGGACAGCAAGGAGTCATCATGTCAGGTAGTCCTGGGGCATGGTCCTAGGGCTCAGGTCCTCCGAGAGAGAGAAAGAAAGAGAGAAGGAGAGAATTAGAGAACGCACACTTAGATTCACACAGGACACCGAATAGGACAGGAGAAGTACTCCAGATAAACAAACTGACCCTAGCCCCCCGACACATAAACTACTGCAGCATAAATACTGGAGGCTGAGACAGGAGGGGTCAGGAGACACTGTGGCCCCATCCGAGGACACCCCGGACAGGGCCAAACAGGAAGGATATAACCCCACCCACTTTGCCAAAGCACAGCCCCCACACCACTAGAGGGAAGTCTTCAACCACCAACTTACCATCCTGAGACAAGGCTGAGTATAGCCCACAAAGATCTCCGACACGGTACAACCCAAGGGGGGACCCAGACAGGCCGACCACAACAGTGAATCAACCCACCCAGGTGACGCACCCCCCCAGGGACGGCACGAGAGAGCGCCAGCAAGCCAGTGACTCAGCCCCCGTAACAGGGTTAGAGGCAGAGAATCCCAGTGGAAAGAGGGGAACCGGCCAGGCAGAGACAGCAAGGGCGTTTCGTTGCTCCAGAGCCTTTCCGTTCACCTTCCCATTCCTGGGCCAGACTACACTCAATCATATGACCCACTGAAGAGATGAGTCTTCAGTAAAGACTTAAAGGTTGAGACCGAGTTTGCGTCTCTGACATGGGTAGGCAGACCGTTCCATAAAAATGGAGCTCTATAGGAGAAAGCCCTGCCTCCAGCTGTTTGCTTAGAAATTCTAGGGACAATTAGGAGGCCTGCGTCTTGTGACCGTAGCGTACGTGTAGGTATGTACGGCAGGACCAAATCAGAGAGGTAGGTAGGAGCAAGCCCATGTAATGCTTTGTAGGTTAGCAGTAAAACCTTGAAATCAGCCCTTGCTTTGACAGGAAGCCAGTGTAGAGAGGCTAGCACTGGAGTAATATGATCAAATGTTTTTTGGTTCTAGTCAGGATTCTAGCAGCCGTATTTAGCACTAACTGAAGTTTATTTAGTGCTTTATCCGGGTAGCCGGAAAATAGAGCATTGCAGTAGTCTAACCTAGAAGTGACAAAAGCATGGATTAATTTTTCTGCATCATTTTTGGACAGAAAGTTTCTGATTTTTGCAATGTTACGTAGAATACAACAGGAAAGAGCTTTTATTCAGGGAGGCAACAGGAAATAAAGAACCAAATGAGGATTTCATCATGTGTGGTTTATTTGGGGATATGGGGTTCACTCCACTACTCCTCTTAGTTCTTAGATTAGTCATAATAATACTGCCTATATCTAGAATCTAGATGAACATGGGATGTTTTTCACCTTATTTCTACTTGTGTAATAATAATCAATACAATTTGCTCTAATGTCTGTGAGGGTGTTGAGAGAGCAAGACGGTGGAACTTGACATTATATACATCTTATATACCAACTGTCCTGTTTAGTATAACCCGTTTCAACAGTTCACAGTTACAGTAGGCTATCTATGTTCTCCCTCATTTATGGCTCTGTGTTATGAATGAACTCGTTTGGTGACATACAGGACACGCACATAAAAGCTGGGTTAAAAACAACCCATGTGCAGTGGAAACCGGTCACAGGCACTGCACTCAGTTTGTCTACGTTTTCCAATATCCCCTCAGCCTGCTTCCTCTGCTGCATCTCATGAATAATTGGCCTCGGAGGAAAAACACTCTTTTGCCACAACTCTCTGACTTGATACTGTGTTGTGTTAACCAGTTGCTGCAGCCTCGTGTCATGTTAAGCAGCTGCTGCAGCCTGCCTGCCCTTTTGTCTGGCAGTCCACGGTATGTGAAGAGAAATGACCATGCAGACCTGAGCTGCTCTTCAGCTGCAAGCTGTGCAGGCCCACTGTGGGTAGATAAGCAGGACAGGTCATTGGCCAAGCAAATGGACCATACACACAGCCTCTAATACCACTACAAACTCTAAGCCCCAGACACACCTCAGCCTGATGCTGATGGAATGAGTGTGAAGCTCCACATCTGCTCTTGTGAATGGACCACAGGAGCTCAGCTCAACTTGCTAGCCAATCCAATGGTTCAGTGAAGAGAGAAATGGAAAGGGAATTAGAATACGAAAAGTAAAAGGTGGAAATGAGAGAACGAAATGCCTTTTGACAGCCCAAAAAACATATTTAGTCACAGAGACAGACCTGGTCCTACCGCCAACTAGGAAGAGGGGAGAGAAGCCAGTCCTACTCTACCCAAACACATTGCCCCGGCCATATGGGATCTGACTGGGACAGACAGTGCATACAGGGTGGGCTGTCTGTTTGGACCTTCATGTCCCAGATAATTATAACCCTGTAAATAAACCAATATACTTTGTGCAAACTCACGTCACAAAATTTTGAATCTGGCAGTTAAACCGGGGCAGTAGAGGAACATTACCGCCATCTTTGTTGACCGTCGATGGACCAGACCAGAGAGAGGAGTAACTTAAATAATGATCCTGTTGGATTACAAGAAATGCCTCAATCCATTAATCATCATGATCTTTATAGTCGTTTCTGTTTTGCTTTGTGATCAGGACAGACTTCATCTTGAAAAGAAGCTGCATGTATTTAAGTTCAGTCAAGGTTGCAACCTGTGGATAAGGAGACGTAGTCATAAGATGTTCATTTCCAATGCCTCAAACATCCTACAGCCAGGTAGGCATGCAGTCTACAAGACTAAACCTAGAGAACAAGGACTACGCGTCTTTATAGAGAAAACATCTCAGCTCGGTGGTAACAGGGAAGCTTTTATGATGACTGTGGGGAAAATGTTCACCCTAAAAGTGTAGGGCTGGGCGATATGGCTAAAATATAATATGACAATCTTTTCCCCCCCATTTTTGACAGTACGGCGGTATTTGACAGTATTTTATGCTCCTAAATAATACAGGTTACAAATATGTTTGAGGAGTAGTGCATGACCCTACAATAGCAACACATTCATTCTAAGTGATGTTCATAGGCTTTCTCCATTCTGGTGGTTTTATTCTCAACCAATCTAGGCCAAAACTGACAGTGAAGTAGTCCAATTTGTTGAACGTTCATAGACGGTATTGTGAAAAGCCATACCGGTATACCAGTATTCACAATATATTTCCCAGCCCTGTGAGAGTGTTACCCTGGCCTGAAGAGGGAATGTGGTAAAACATTAACGACAGGCCCAGAGTGGAACTTATAACTCCTCTTATAGAATAGAAAGATAGAATATGATCATAAATACAGTACCAGTCAAAAGATTGGACACACCTACTCTTTCAAGGGTTTTTCTTTATTTGTACTATTTTCTACATTGTAGAATAATAGTGAAAATGTCAAAACTATGAAATAAGACATATGGAATCATGTCGTAACCAATAAAAGTGTTAAACAAATCAAAATATATTTTATGTTTGAGATTCTTCAAAGTAGCCTCCCATTGCCCTGATGTCAGCTTTGCACACTCTTGGCATTCTCTCAACCAGATTCATGAGGTAGTCTACCTGGAATGCATTTTCAATTAACAGGTGTGCCTTGTTAAAAGTTAATGTGGAATTTCTTTCCTTCTTAATGCATTCGAGCCAATCAGTTGTGCTGTGACAAAGTAGGGGTGGTATACAGAAGATAGCCCTAAGTCCATGTTATGGCAAGAACAGATCAAATAAGCAAAGATAAACAACAGTCCATCATTACTTTAATCATGAAGGTCAGTCAATAAGAAATACTTTCAAGAACTTTGAAAGTTTCTTCAAGTGCAGTCGCAAAAACCATCAAGCGCTATGATGAAACTGGCTCTTATGAGGACTGCCACAGGAAAGGAATACCCAGAATTACCTCTGCTGCAGAGGATAAGTTCATTAGAGTTTATTGCACCTCGAATTGCAGCCCAAATAAATGCTTCACAGAGTTCAAGTAACAGACACATATCAACATCAACTGTTCAGAGGACATTGCGTGAATCAAGCCTTCATGGTCAAATTTCTGCAAAGAAACCACTACTAAAGGACACCAATAATAAGAAGAGAATTGTTTGGGCCAAGAAACAAGAGCAATGGACCAGTGGAAATCTGTCCAAATTTTAGATTTTTGGTTTCAACAACCATGTCTTTGTGAGACGCAGAGTAGGTGAAAGGATGATCTCCGCATGTGTGGTTCCCACCGTGAACCATGGAGAAGGAGGTGTGATTGTGTGGGGGTGCTTTGCTGATGACACTGTCAGTGATTTTTTTTAGAATTCAAGGCACAAAGCAGCCAATAAGTGCTCAGCATATGTGTAAACTCCTTCAAGACTGTTGGAAAACCATTCCAGGTGAAGCTGGTTTACAGAATGCCAATAGTGTGCAAAGCTGTCAACTTTTTTTCTTTCTTCTTTGGTTACTACATGATTCCATATGTCTTATTTCATTGTTTTGAGGACTTCACTTTCATTCTACAATGTAGAATAAAGAAAAAAAACCTTGAATGAGTAGGTGTCCAAATCTTTGACTGGTACTCTATATATACAAAAGTATGTGGACACCCATTCAAATTTGTGGATTCTTACTGAAGAGCTCAGTGACTTTAAATGTGGCACCGTCATAGGATGCCACATTTCCAACAAGTCAGTTCGTCAAATGTCTGCCCTGCTAGAGCTGCCCAGCTTAACTGTAAGTGCTGTTATTGTGAAGTGGAAAGTCAAGGAGCAACAACGGCTCAGCCACGAAGTGCTATGCCCTAGAAGCTCACAGAACGGGACCAAATAAGGTTCTGGGGCTGTTTTTCATGCTTCGGGCTACACCCTTTTTTCCAGTTAAGGGAAATCGTAACGCTACAGCTTACAAAGACATTCTAGATGATTCCGTGCTTCCAACTTTGTGGCAACAGTTTGGGAAATCCCTTTCCTGTTTCAGCATGACAATGCCCCTGTGCACAAAGCGAGGTCCGTACAGAAATAGTTTTACGAGATCGGTGTGGAAGATCTTGACTGGCCTGCACAGAGCCCTGACCATAACCCCATCGAACACCTTTGAGATTAATTGGAACGCTGACTGCAAGCCAGGCCTAATCGCCCAACATCAGTGCCCAACCTCACTAATGCTCTTGTGGCTGAATGGAAGCAAGTCCCCATAGCAATGTTCCAACATCTAGTGGGAAGCCTTCCCTGAAAGTGGAGGCTATTATAGAAGCAACGGGGGGACCAGCTCCATATTAATGCCCATTATTTTGGAGTGAGATGTGTCCGCTGTGAAAGAAAAATGACATATTTACCTGATTTATTTGATATTATTGGTTAACAATTGAAATGTAACTAATAGTAAGACACTTCTGTCCTGCTAGTGTCTGTATTTTCATGGGCTCCACTCTAGTTCCCTGCAGCTAATCAGTGCACATGGCCACCAGAGATGGCTTGAGCTGACAAATGAGTTAAAGATTGCATTACATAGACAAGAATGTGTTTTACCAGGGATAGCTTAGGAGTAGAACAATCCCTCATCGTCTCAAAATCATCCTTTCGTCTGGGAAACTAAGCCAGGGTGGGGTTAAGACAACAACCCACTTGCAGTTAACGACAGGATGAACCCAGAGTTGCGTATGATTCCCCAATCTGCATGGGATTGGTGGAACCAATCATGACTAAGCATTTTTTTGTGTAAGCTATACGTAAATAGTACTCTGCATTTGTGTAAAGGTTAGGTTACTTGGTCGACCAGCCTCATTATTGCAATAATTAATCGATGTTGGATAAAGGTGATGGTTTGAATAATTGTCCAAGTCTCTCTCAGTACTGAATTTTCCACGACATCACAAACTTTTAGTGCATACTGTATATATACTGCAATGGTTGCAGTTTGATTCTTCTCCCTGGCACTTATAAAGAGAAGAAAGTAAGTACATGTTCCCAGGTTTTTATCTTGAAGAGAACTCCTCGGCCCTGTGAGTTATTGCATTACATAACCAAGACTTCTCATTTCCTTTCTCTGCCTCCTCAGAGAAACCTGAGCCATCTAAAATGCATGGTAATGGTGGAGAATCTGGAGCACCATCATTATCAGACAAGAGGAAGTACTGTATCACATGGCATGTGAACGTTAGTCTTCCTGCTTCTTAAAAAACATATACAAACGCTTTTCACTGTGTAGAACTCTCTCAGGTGGCTCTGTTTCCATTGCACGCATTGGTACACATAGGAACATAATTTTGCCACAGGACTTGACAAGAAAACCTTTTCTGTGTCAAGTCAGATTAGGATGAATTATTTTACCCATGCGAATAATGAGTGTATTATTTTCCTTTTGTTTTACAGGTGTTACATCTTCTGGTGTTTGTTTCCCACGCTACTGGAGAGCGTGGTCCCATCTGGCATGGGTTGAAGACCACTACAGCCACCTGAGAGGCAGTGGTGGAATCTGGAGTGTCCTGGTCCTCTTCTCTCAGACATTCCTCTGTACTGGGCTGCTTTAATGAGGTTAGGGTTCCCAGCAGCCTCCAACTGAAACACATTCAACAGTGTTTCCCCCAGTGGGCTCTCTGATAACCCACTCCACATCCCCTCGTCTGCCGGCATTATATAACTCTACCCACACACAGGCATAAGCTCAGACTTTTGCACTCACGTGCGAACACACATGCACACACTCACCCGAATTTCCACACACACGGACACATGGGAGGCGCACACAATGGCACGGGCCAGGGCTTTGTTCTGGGGTCTGGGTCTGAGAGGCAGAGGTCAGCCCTGAGCCTCTATTTGCTCCAGGATCATTGGGGGTAACAGTTGGGAAATGGGGGTGTATAATGGCAGCATGCTCTGAGGGCCAGGACCCCTCTGACTTTGGCCCTTCAGAGCCAGGCCGTCCACATGGTCACTACTTCATCATGTCAGTTTATCGGCTCTTTAAAAGAGAGACAGGAACTTCTTACGCACCACTCTGTCTCATTAGGATGAGAAAACGTCATAATTCAGTTCCAGAATGCTTTTAAAAAGGCCATTATCTATGGTAATCATTGTGCCAGTCATGGTGCTTGTAGGGTGTCGTCACCTTTGGTCCTAAATTGAGAATCCAAGTCCATTTAGTATCTAATGGAGGTGTAACTTAAAAATAAATCATTGCATGGGAAGATGGATTGATGTCATTTTCCAAGGTTGGTCCCGACCACACCAAACTCCCACAGCTTTCCTGTCCCAGCCACAGGACAGCGATGCTGTTATGCAGGTGAATGAGGACCCAAAAGCGACTTGGCGAAAACAGAGTTTTTAATCCAGTAAGATACTTAACAAAACAAAAGGCATAATACTACTCGTAAAGACGAGAACAGACTGGAGACTTGATCAAGAACTGCAGGTTGCCTCGGGAAGGCACTTGAACCTAGCAGACTCAGACACCTGCTCACCACGCAGCATCTGAGGGAAACACGACACGACAGGGCAAAACATAGACACAGCACGGTGAATATAGACAAGGATCCGACAGGGCAGGTACGGAAAACAAGGAGAGAAATAGGGACTCTAATCAGGGAAAAGGATCGGGAACAGGTGTGGGAAGACTAAATGATTGATTAGGGGAATAGGAACAGCTGGGAGCAGGAACGAACGATAGAGAGAAGAGAGAGCGAGAGAGTGAGAGAGGGAGGGGGAGAGAGAGGGATAGAAAGAGGGAAAGAACCTAATAAGACCAGCAGAGGGAAACGAATAGAAGGGGAAGCACAGGGACAAGACATGATAATTAATGACAAAACATGACAGTACCCCCCACTCACCGAGCGCCTCCTGGCGCACTCGAGGAGGAACCCTGGCGGCAACGGAGGAAATCATCAATAAGCGAACGGTCCAGCACGTCCCGAGACGGAACCCAACTCCTCTCCTCAGGACCGTAACCCTCCCAATCCACTAAGTATTGGTGACCCCGTCCCCGAGAACGCATGTCCATGATCTTACGTACCTTGTAAATAGGTGCGCTCTCGACAAGGACGGGAGGGGGAGGGAAGACGAACGGGGTGCGAAGAAAGGGCTTGACACAGGAGACATGGAAGACAGGATGGACGCGACGAAGATGTCGCGGAAGAAGCAGTCGCACAGCGACAGGATTGACGACCTGGGAGACACGGAACGGACCAATGAACCGCGGAGTCAACTTACGAGAAGCTGTCGTAAGAGGAAGGTTGCGAGTGGAAAGCCACACTCTCTGGCCGCAACAATACCTTGGACTCTTAATCCTGCGTTTATTGGCGGCTCTCACAGTCTGTGCCCTGTAGCGGCAAAGTGCAGACCTCACCCTCCTCCAGGTGCGCTCACAACGTTGGACAAACGCTTGAGCGGAGGGAACGCTGGACTCGGCAAGCTGGGATGAGAACAGAGGAGGCTGGTAACCCAGACTACTCTGAAACGGAGATAACCCGGTAGCAGACGAAGGAAGCGTGTTGTGAGCGTATTCTGCCCAGTGGAGCTGTTCTGCCCAAGACGCAGGGTTTCTGAAAGAAAGGCTGCGTAGTATGCGACCAATCATCTGATTGGCCCTCTCTGCTTGACCGTTAGACTGGGGATGAAACCCGGAAGAGAGACTGACGGACGCACCAATCAAACGACAGAACTCCCTCCAAAACTGTGACGTGAATTGCGGACCTCTGTCTGAAACGGCGTCTAACGGAAGGCCATGAATTCTGAACACATTCTCGATGATGATTTGTGCTGTCTCCTTAGCGGAAGGAAGTTTAGCGAGGGGAATGAAATGTGCCGCCTTAGAGAACCTATCGACAACCTTAAGAATCACAGTCTTCCCCGCAGACAAAGGCAGACCGGTAATGAAGTCTAGGGCGATGTGAGACCATGGTCGAGAAGGAATGGGGAGCGGTCTGAGACGACCGGCAGGAGGAGAGTTACCCGACTTAGTCTGCGCGCAGTCCGAACAAGCAGCCACGAAACGGCGCGTGTCACGCTCCTGAGTCGGCCACCAAAAGCGCTGGCGAATAGACGCAAGAGTGCCTCGAACACCGGGATGACCAGCTAACTTGGCAGAGTGAGCCCACTGAAGAACAGCCAGACGAGTGGAAACAGGAACGAAAAGGAGGTTACTAGGACAAGCGCGCGGCGACGCAGTGTGCGTGAGTGCTTGCTTAACCTGTCTTTCAATTCCCCAGACTGTTAACCCGACAACACGCCCATAAGGAAGAATCCCCTCGGGATCAGTAGAAGCCACAGAAGAACTAAACAGACGGGATAAGGCATCAGGCTTGGTGTTTTTGCTACCCGGACGGTAAGAAATCACAAACTCGAAACGAGCAAAAACAACGCCCAACGAGCTTGACGGGCATTAAGTCGTTTGGCAGAACGGATGTACTCAAGGTTCTTATGGTCTGTCCAAACGACAAAAGGAACGGTCGCCCCCTCCAACCACTGTCGCCATTCGCCTAGGGCTAAGCGGATGGCGAGCAGTTCACGGTTACCCACATCATAGTTGCGCTCAGATGGCGACAGGCGATGAGAAAAATAAGCGCAAGGATGAACCTTATCGTCAGACTGGAAGCGCTGGGAAAGAATGGCTCCCACGCCTACCTCTGAAGCGTCAACCTCGACAATGAATTGTCTAGTGACGTCAGGAGTAACGAGGATAGGAGCGGACGTAAAACGTTCTTTTAGAAGATCAAAAGCTCCCTGGGCGGAACCGGACCACTTAAAACACGTCTTGACAGAAGTAAGAGCTGTGAGAGGGGCAGCAACTTGACCGAAATTACGAATGAAACGCCGATAGAAATTAGCGAAACCTAAAAAGCGCTGCAACTCGACACGTGACCTTGGAACGGGCCAATCACTGACAGCTTGGACCTTAGCGGAATCCATCTGAATGCCTTCAGCGGAAATAACGGAACCGAGAAAAGTAACGGAGGAGACATGAAAAGAGCACTTCTCAGCCTTTACGTAGAGACAATTCTCTAAAAGGCGCTGTAGAACACGTCGAACGTGCTGAACATGAATCTCGAGTGACGGTGAAAAAATCAGGATATCGTCAAGATAGACAAAAACAAAGATGTTCAGCATGTCTCTCAGAACATCATTAACTAATGCCTGAAAAACAGCTGGCGCATTGGCGAGACCAAACGGCAGAACCCGGTACTCAAAATGCCCTAACGGAGTGTTAAACGCCGTTTTCCACTCGTCCCCCTCTCTGATGCGCACGAGATGGTAAGCGTTACGAAGGTCCAACTTAGTAAAGCACCTGGCTCCCTGCAGAATCTCGAAGGCTGATGACATAAGGGGAAGCGGATAACGATTCTTAACCGTTATGTCATTCAGCCCTCGATAATCCACGCAGGGGCGCAGAGTACCGTCCTTCTTCTTAACAAAAAGAACCCCGCCCCGGCCGGAGAGGAAGAAGGCACTATGGTACCGGCGTCAAGAGACACAGATAAATAATCCTCGAGAGCCTTACGTTCGGGAGCCGACAGAGAGTATAGTCTACCCCGAGGAGGAGTGGTCCCCGGAAGGAGATCAATACTACAATCATACGACCGGTGAGGAGGAAGGGAGTTGGCTCGGGACCGACTGAAGACCGTGCGCAGATCATGATATTCCTCTGGCACTCCTGTCAAATCGCCAGGTTCCTCCTGAGAAGTGGGGACAGAAGAAATGGGAGGGATGGCAGACATTAAGCACTTCACATGACAAGATACGTTCCAGGATAGGATAGAATTACAAGACCAATTAATATAAGGATTATGACATACTAGCCAGGGATGACCCAAAACAACAGGTGTAAAAGGTGAACGAAAAATAAAAAAAGAAATAGTCTCACTGTGGTTACCAGATACTGTGAGAGTTAAAGGTAGTGTCTCAAATCTGATACTGGGAAGATGACTACCATCTAAGGCAAACATGGGCGTAGGCTTGTCTAACTGTCTGAAAGGAATGTTATGTTTCCGAACCCATGCTTCGTCCATGAAACAACCCTCAGCCCCAGAGTCAATCAAGGCACTGCATGTAGCACCCGAACCGGTCCAGCGTAGATGGACCGACATAGTAGTACAGGATCTAGATGAAGAGACCTGAGTAGTAGCGCTCACCAGTAGCCCTCCGCTTACTGATGAGCTCTGGCCTTTACTGGACATGAATTGACAAAATGTCCATCAAATCTGCAATAGAGGCACAGGCGGTTGGTGATCCTCCGTTCCCTCTCCTTGGTCGAGATGCGAATACCTCCCAGCTGCATGGGCTCAGTCTCTGAGCCAGAGGAGGGAGATGGTTGCGATGCGGAGCAGGGAAACACCGTTGACGCGAGCTCTCTTCCACGAGCTTGGTGACGAAGATCTACCCGTCGTTCTATGCGGATGGCGAGAGCAATCAAAGAGTCCACACTGGAAGGAACCTCCCGAGAGAGAATCTCATCTTTGACCACTGTGTGGAGTCCCTCCAGAAAACGAGCGAGCAGCGCCGGCTCGTTCCAGTCACTAGAGGCAGCAAGAGTACGAAACTCTATAGAGTAATCCGTTATGGATCGATCACCTTGGCATAGGGAAGCCAGGGCCCTAGAAGCCTCCCCACCAAAAACTGAACGGTCAAAAACCCGAATCATCTCCTCTTTAAAGTTCTGGTAATTGTTAGAACAATCAGCCCTTGCCTCCCAGATAGCTGTGCCCCACTCTCGGGCCCGGCCAGTAAGGAGTGAAATGACGTAAGCAACCCGAGCTCTCTCGCTAGAGTATGTGTTGGGTTGGAGAGAGAACACAATATCACACTGGGTGAGAAAGGAGCGGCACTCCGTGGGCTGCCCGGAGTAGCAAGGTGGGTTATTAACCCTAGGTTCCGGAGGCTCGGCAGGCCAGGAAGTAACAGGTGGCACGAGACGAAGACTCTGGAACTGTCCAGAGAGGTCGGAAACCTGAGCGGCCAGGTTCTCCACGGCATGGCGAGCAGCAGACAATTCCTGCTCGTGTCTGCCGAGCATGGCTCCTTGGATCTTGACGGCAGTGTTACGAGCCTCTGTAGTCGCTGGGTCCATTCCTTGGTCGGATCCTTCTGTTATGCAGGTGAATGAGGACCCAAAAGCGACTTGGCGAAAACAGAGTTTTTAATCCAGTAAGATACTTAACAAAACAAAAGGCATAATACTACTCGTAAAGACGAGAACAGACTGGAGACTTGATCAAGAACTGCAGGTTGCCTCGGGAAGGCACTTGAACCTAGCAGACTCAGACACCTGCTCACCACGCAGCATCTGAGGGAAACACGACACGACAGGGCAAAACATAGACACAGCACGGTGAATATAGACAAGGATCCGACAGGGCAGGTACGGAAAACAAGGAGAGAAATAGGGACTCTAATCAGGGAAAAGGATCGGGAACAGGTGTGGGAAGACTAAATGATTGATTAGGGGAATAGGAACAGCTGGGAGCAGGAACGGAACGATAGAGAGAAGAGAGAGCGAGAGAGTGAGAGAGGGAGGGGGAGAGAGAGGGATAGAAAGAGGGAAAGAACCTAATAAGACCAGCAGAGGGAAACGAATAGAAGGGGAAGCACAGGGACAAGACATGATAATTAATGACAAAACATGACAGATGCAGATACAGGCCTACTGAGACCCAGGTCCCCTACATAATGTCCTATTTTAACTACACTTTAAAGGCTATTCCTGTGTTGAGGCCCATCCAGAGGTAGAAAATAAGCCACAGGGCTATAACAACTCTCTCAGATAGGCTAGAGATGGCGTTCTCCTGCTGCATATACACTAAAAGTATGACCAAAAGTATGTGGACACGTGCTCATCGAACATCTCATTCCAAAATCATGGCCATTAGTATGGAGTTGGTCCCCTCTTTGCTTCCAATGCTTGTCCTTCCACTATAAATGGAAACATTGTGGTGGGGACTTGCTTCCATTTAGCCACAAGAGCATTAGTGTGGTCGGGCACTGATATTGGGCGATTAGGCCTGGCTCGCAGTCAGCGTTCCAGTTCATCCCAAAGGTGTTTCGATGGGGTTGATATCACTTCACAATAACGGCACTTACAGTTGACCGGGGCAGCTACAGCAGCGCAGAAATTTGATGAACTGACTTGTTGAAAAGGTGGCATCCTATGACAGTGCCACGTTGAATCTACGGCCAATGCTTGTCTATGGAGATTGCATGACTGGGTGCTTGATGTTATTCACCTGTCACCAACGGGTGTGGCTGAAATAGCAGAATCCACTAAGTTGAATGGGTGTCCACATACGTTTGTATATATAGTATATATCTTGAAATTACAGTAGATTGGAGAAAAAACAATGTTAGATTGAACAACCTATAAAAAACATTTCTTTCACGTTAGGAAATATTGTGTCTCTTTTAACGGCACAATCTTTTAACGCACAATCTTTCAACCCTGGAATGTGTCACTTTGTGTTGCTAGGTCCCTTTGTTCCCCTGCAGAAAGAGCCCCGTGGTGGAGTCACTAATGAGGGAAGGGACTTGAGAGCCAAGCTTTCCATTAGGGTTCCACCAAACGCCACTCTGCCCCAGCACTCTGGGCTGAGCACTGGTATCAGACTGGGACCAGCAGTACTATGCTCATTAAGACTAGTTATTCCAGCGACAGGTGTGTTAATCCAGCAGGCCTGTAATGTGACCTCTGAACTCTAGCACAGTGTGGTGCTATATGGCCCCTCCTACTCACACCGGGGTTGTCACATCCGTTAGGAGCAGACGTGTCCCAGGCCTGCCACCAACACAGCCAGGCCCACTGGCTCACGCCTCACTGGGTTTTATAGGTATGGCAAGGCAGTATTGAAATCACACACTGTTGAGCTGTTCTGTACTGATTAAAAGTTCTGCAGAAGCTCTCAAGACATGAGAGCCCAGAAATGCTGTTATACGGACTCAGATTTAATTGTTTATGTAAGTAATGTAACTTTTTGTAAATGACTCATCACTTTGAACCGATAAGCAAATAAAGATGGCTTGTGATTCAGGTCTACAAAACTGGAGGGACGAAAACCCTATTGCTTTGACTGACTGACAGCATCACAACCACTGGTTCCACCAGTCATTCATTCTCTGGTCTACAGTAAACAATAGACATCTCAACAAACTCATCAACCAAGGCTATTTATTGTAATCGTAGAGGGGAGAGATGCTGGGGAAATTGTTGCAGTGTGATGCCAGCCATGAAGAGGACAGCTGGAGATTAAAAGCCACGTGTTAGGATGACTTTCACATCTCTAATGTGCTGTTACATATGAATCAACTTCACACAGTCTCTTACCTGGAGCAATTAGCACAGCTCCTATTTAGAACGCAACACTCCCCATTTACAATGACTGAATGTCAACTGCAGCAGATCCCCTTGACTGCCCCGCTGCAGGGAAACTAGCGTCCGAGTGCCAAGTGGTGCTCACCTGATGTAACCTGCACGTACAAGTTTGAACGCTCCCGATTACCACCCCAAAGTCTCTCACTCAATGCTTGATTTAATGAATCAACTGCACAGGCTGCTGACAGATGACAGCTAAAACACAGGCCACGACAAGGTGAGGGTCAACCAAAACACAGACACCGCTTGGTTTCACGGCCGTGATTCATTCTCACCATTGTCTTGACTGACACCCTCCCCTTGCTGCCTCAGGGGTCTCATTGTTGCGCCGTATTTAGTATTGGAGCACTGACTTGGAGCACTGACAATGTAGGGCCCCCGGGGCGGAAGGGAGGAGCAGCACCTGCAACGCTGGAGGTCGTGTCCCAGGCTGTGGCTTCGTTCACTGGGCAGCTCTGGTCAGGGCAGTGGGTGCAGACCCAGAGGTCAGGCTACTGAATTAAATGGAGAATAGTGTTTATGGGGGTATTTTAGAGCTCACTATAAACCAGCCTCCAAGCTTGTGAGCAACCCAGAGTTTACCTCAAATGCTAAACACAGAGGACCTCTTTCAAATGAGCAGCATTGAAGGCAGGTTAAGGAAATAATGTTTTCTTCCACAAACTCTCTCTGTGGTCACTCTCCATTCTCCTGTAAATATAATCTGTGATTAGTACACTAGACCATACTAAGTCACTGTGTGGTCGCCCAGCCTTCCATCGCAGTGGGCAGCATGCTCTGAAGTGGTTAAGACCCTTAAGATTATTAGTGTTTGTGTGACTGTCACTGTGCAGAAAAGCAAATAAGGCTTTACTGCCATGAGCTGAGAGAGGAGCTAAATCTTTGTTTCCCCCAAATGTAATAATCCTGAACATGACCCCTAGTGTCCTGCTCCTCATTTAGGACATTTCCGCCACTCATCAACTCTGGCATGGGAACAAGCGGGAATGTCAGCTATGTGCCCTGTTTCGGAAGAGGCCAGCTCTGGATGTTTTGTCTGTGCTCACAGACGTGTGTCTGCTATGGTGAGAGAGTGTTACTGCCTGTGCCAAAAGAAAAAATACACCTGCATGCATATGTTCAATCATGCAGAAGGAAGGGTAGTACTGATCTCAGTTGAGAAGTATTTGATAATTTCCAACGCCACAAGTCTTTCCTGACCTTGTGACCTAACAAGGAAATACTCCAGGCCCTATTCATGTTTCATCATTATTGTGTTATCCTATTCACTGGGGTTGTCAAACTGCCAAAGTGTTGAATGTTGAGAATATTGCAGACCAGAGTTACAGATCAGATTTAAATACTGGAACACATCCAGTATGTTTTTGTATGCACGCCTGAGGCAGCTTGTAGGCTTTTGCTCTGGCTCACCCAGTGACACTACCTAGTTTCTTTGATGTGTACAACAAGGCTAAAGGGCTCATCTGCTATGGCCATTCTTTGCTAGCAGGATCAAATACTCCAAAAAAGAACAAAAGCTATCCCCGCCTCTTTGGAAAACAAATTCTGTTCCAGAAGCTTCTGTAGAGACTCCCGAGTTCAGTGTTCAGCTGCAACATGGATTCTCTTTGATGGACTGTTGTCTGATTAAATACTTCATACATTGACAGCCCATATGCACTGTCTAAGGAGTCAGAGAGAATAGTGGTGTAAGGAAATGCTCAATAATCAAGGAGGAAGATACATGTGTAACAGACTGGTAACCACACCTATGGGTGAAGAAAGGTTGATTGTAGCCAATTTACAGCTGAGCATTTGGTTGAATTATCTCCTCCAATAACATACAGGTGTACAGTTATCATGCATAACAGAGGATTCCACGGGTGCACTTGGTATAAGTTACAGAAAAACGCATGAACATTTCTGGGTGTTTCTCAACCTCACAGAATGATCTTCCTCTCCATAATAAAAGTGAAGGGACTCTGTCCGGAGGCAAAACTCACAAGATCTTTGCACCTGAACAATTGCTGTGGCCCCCATGTTTATCACTTGATGGGGGAAAGTTTGGTTTCACTCACAATGGCATTGTATCATGTTGCAAAGATTTCTTGTGCAGCACATTCTTTTAGCGTTCAGGCACATTGACAATGTGCAGGCAGGGTTGAAATAGGATCCCAAAATGGTGGATGTGCTACCTTTTTTTACGATGTTAAAGTTAAACACTAATGCGGCAATAAAAATGTCTTTACCTTTGATGATTTCCAGTGAAAATGTCCTTGTTGCTTTTGTATTGTGGTTGCAGATACTGGGGACACTCATCCCCCAAAGGTGTATTTCAGAAAGACGCAAGAGGGACAGGCTTACAATGGATAGGCTGAGAGTTTCAACATTATAAAACACTTTGTATGCACAGTGTACAATAGATGTTAGCTAACACATCACTTCTCACTTCTGAGACTTATGTTTTGCTGTACATTGTCCCTGTTTCAAATAAGGGTAGTAATAAAAAACTAAAAACAGAGTTACTGGGATTTGCTTGAGGCAAGTTTCCACAGATGGGGAAAAGCATAATCAGGCAAAGAAATCCTAGCTGCACTTGGGCGGAAAAACATTTGTTATGACACTCCTTAAGTGTCCTACTTACAGACTAGGGTTGCAAAGTAACCTGTAATTTACCAAAGTTAACAGAATCTTCAGTAATCTATGGTAACTTTGCTCATTTATATAGTATACATTTGTTATATTTGTCCATGGATTTCTAGTGGATAGGCTAATAGAGGAAATAGCCTTATTAATTACAAAACATTTACAACAAAGACATATGGACATAGTAAAATAAATAAAAGTGTGTAAATAAATAAGCAAATATATATTTTATGTCGAAAGCCTTATATTGAACACCAGTGGTATTCACTAAGTTGATGGTTTATGTTTAGGATAATGTTTAACATAGCTTTGCCAATCAATGTTGTATTTTAAAATCATCTTATTCTATTATTGTATATATTGTATGTGATAAGGCCAGACAGAGGGCCAGAAATAATAACGTACACCTGTGATAATCTGAATTACCCAAAAAGTCCAGTAGATGCATTTTTATAAAATTACCCAAAAACCTTGAAAGCTACCAAAATTCTGGTAGTTTACTGGTAAATTTAGAAGGTTTCTGGTAATATACACTCCCATTGCAACCCTATTACACCTGTTTCTCTAATCAGGTGAGAGAACTAAGCCAGGAATAGTTGAACAAATCCTTGCGTGTGTAGGTGATTAGTGTTATTATAGAGAGGTCACAGGTCCAGGTCAAACCCCTGGAGCGACACACACTCTCCTGTACCTTTTCTAACCAGGTGCAGACCTCACCAGGGCTCTGTAGAGGAGCATGGGGACATGGGACATATCAGTCATTAGCATGAACATACCCTCTTATTACAGGAGAAAATCATATCTTTCAGCTGCTTGAAAATATTAGCTATGCATTTTGGATATATTTTCCCCTGACACATGTGTATTGATCGATCATTTTTAGTTTCAGAATGAGGCAGGACTGGCTGGGTATCGTGCATGCAACAATAAAGCAAATGTAAACAAGTGAATATACAGTGGGGCAAAAAAAGTATTTAGTCAGCTACGAATTATGCAAGTTCTCCGACTTAAAAATATGAGAGGCCTGTAATTTTCATCATAGGTACACTTCAACTATGACAGACAAAATGAGAAAAATCCAGAAAATCACATTGTAGGATTTATTTTGGGTTTAGTTGCAAATTATGGTGAAAAATAAACTTTTGTTATTGACCAAATACTTATCTCAATACTTTGTTTTATACCCTTTGTTGGCAATGACAGAGGTCAAACTTTTTCTGTAAGTCTTCACAAGGTTTTCACACACTGTTGCTGGTATTTTGGCCCATTCCTCCATGCAGATCTCCTATAGGGCAGTGATGCTTTAGGGCTGTTGCTGGGCAACACAGATTTTCAACTCCCTCCAAAGATTTTCTATGGGGTTGAGATCTGGAGACTGGCTAGGCCACTCCAGGACCTTGAAATGCTTCTTACGAAGCCACTCCTTCATTGCCCGGGCGGTGTGTTTGGGATTATTGTCATGCTGAAAGACCCAGCCACGTTTCATCTTCAATGCCCTTGTTGATGGAAGGAGGTTTTCACTCAAAATCTCACGATACATGGCCCCATTCTTTCTTTCCTTTACACGGATAAGTCATCCTGGTCCCTTTGCAGAAAAACAGCCCCAAAGCATGATGTTTCCACCCCCATGCTTCACAGTAGGTATGGTATTCTTTGGATGCAACTCAGCACTCTTTGTCCTCCAAACACGACGAGTTGAGTTTTTACCAAAAAGTTATATTTTGGTTTCATCTGACCATATGACATTCTCCCAATCTTCTTCTGGATCATCCAAATGCTCTCTAGAAAACTTCAGACGGGCCTGGACATGTACTGGCTTAAGCAGGGGGACACGTCTGGCACTGCAGGATTTGAGTCCCTGGCGGCGTAGTGTGTTACTGATGGTAGGCTTTGTTACTTTGGTCCCGGCTCTCTGCAGGTCATTCACTAGGCCCCCCCCCCCTCCCCCAGTGTGGTTCTGGGATTTTTGCTCACTATTCTTGTGATCATTTTGACCCCACAGGGTGAGATCTTGAGTGGAGCCCCAGATCGAGGGAGATTATTAGTGGTCTTGTATGTCTTCCATTTCCTAATAATTGCTCCCACAGTTGATTTCTTCAAACCAAGCTGCTTACCTATTGCAGATTCAGTCTTCCCAGCCTGGTGCAGATCTACAATTTTGTTTCTGGTGTCCTTTGACAGCTCTTTGGTCTTGGCCATAGTGGAGTTTGGAGTGTGACTGTTTGAGGTTGTGGACAGGTGTCTTTTATACTGATAACAAGTTCAAACAGGTGCCATTAATACAGGTAACGAGTGGAGGACAGAGGAGCCTCTTAAAGAAGAAGTTACAGGTCTGTGAGAGCCAGAAATCTTGCTTGTTTGTAGGTGACCAAATACTTATGAATTTGCTAAGAAATTCATTAATAATCCTACAATGTGATTTTCTGGATTCTTTTTTTCTTTCTTCATTTTGTCTGTCATAGTTGAAGTGTACCTATGATGAGAGAGGCCTGTATGATGTTTCATCTTTTTAAGTGGGAGAACTTGCACAATTGGTGGCTGACTAAATATTTTTTTGCCCCACTGTAGATACAGAAACAGTTGTTATACAATTCAGATAAGTTGTAAAGCAGTGCGCAGAGAGATAATCATAATCCTGGGTGTTAAGAGACCCACACGGCTGAAGTCCTTAGAGTTGAAGGATGGGTACGGCCAACCAGAGAACACCTGTTATTACTGGAGCTATATGCTAAAGCATCGCAGAACAATAAAGGAATAGCAGAACATAAATACCTTTACAGTAATGGTTATATGACTAAATGCACGCTTCAGTAATGACAGCCAGTACACAGTGCAGCAGTAACACCACCACTGGCTACTGGTCTTCAGTGACTCCTTCATACCCCTTCCTAAGCAGCTCTATGGCCTCTCTCATGGTCCTGTTACTGGTGGCTTAACTGAAGCTCTGCCCTGGTCTGTGGATATTCTTTCAGGATCTTATCTGGTCAAAACAACCATGTCTGTTGGTACGTGGGGAAACCGTGGAGACACAATAAAACGCCCTTGTGGTATCAAACATCCTGAGTCAAATCCACTTGTTGGGACACAGAGTGAGGCTGCAGCTGCCAGTGAGGGACAGACTAAACAGACACATGGTCACCTGAGTCAGTGTTCTCGCTCATATACTAGGGTGTGAGTTCCTCCAGTGTCAGCTACCGCAGCTATGATGGTGGCTAGTTGCATATCCTTCCTGCCAACAGTGCGTGGTGAACGTAGCAGACAGACACATGCATCAGCCCTGACAGATCTGAGATGTGTGATAGTGGTGGAGCACCTCTCCAAGCAGAGCCCACAACGTGTTGTTCACATAAACAACAGAGACATGGCTTCAAACCTGTAGTGAACATTGTAATGTGATTTACTCTGGCATGTTCTCACCTCCTTAACACCACCACCTCATACCCACCTCATACCTGGATCATGTTTCTTCTTCCTCAAACCTGGAGGGAAGATAGAACCAGTAAAGCGGAATGACTTCAACAGCTGACCAATCAGTCTACTCCTGGCTCTTGGCAAACTGTTGGAGCAGCAGATAATGTAATTTCTCTATGGACCAATTAACAACAGACTTTCAGCATGTCTATCGAGAAAGTCAACTGAACATGTACTGCACTGACACAAATGACTGATGACTGGCTGAAAGAAATTGATATTAAAAGAAGATTGTGGGGGCTGTTCGTCTTCAGTGCAGCCTTTGATATTGTTGACCATAATATGTCACAGGAAAAATGTATGTGTTATGGCTTTATACTCTCTGCCATATCGTGGATCGAACGCTACACAGAGAGCTAGAGAGTTAGTTTCAGAATGGGTGGCCAGTAATAAATTAGTCCTGAGACTATATTAGTCCTATACTAGTCCTGAGACTAAGAGCATAGTATTTGAAACAAATCAATTCCTAAGGTCTAGACCTCAGCTGGATCTGATAACAGAAAGTGTGGCTATTAAGTGAGTTGAGGAGACTAAATTACTTGGTGCTACCTTAGATTGTAAACTGTCATGGCCAAAGCATATTCATTCAATGGTTGTAAAGATGGGAAGAGGTCTGTCTGTGATAAAGAGATGCTCAGCATTCTTAAAACCACACTCAGTCAAACAAGTCCTACAGGCTCTAGTTTTATCCTATCTTGACTACTGTAAGACCTTTAAGTTTTTACTGATGACTCATCTCTTCAGTGGGTCATATGATTGAGTGTAGTCTGGCCCAGGAGTGTGAAGGTGAATGGAAAGGCTCTGGAGCAACGAACCGCCCTTGCCGTCTCTGCCTGGCCGGTTCCCCTCTTTCCACTGGGATTCTCTGCCTCTAACCCTATTACAGGGGCTGAGTCACTGGCTTACTAGGGCTCTTTCATACCGTCCCTAGAAGGGGTGCGTCACTTGAGTGGGTTGAGTCACTGATGTGATCTTCCTGTCTGGGTTGGCGCCCACCCTTGGGTTGTGCCGTGGCGGAGATCCTTGTGGGCTATACTTGGCCTTGTCTCAGGATGGTAAGTTGGTGGTTGAAGATATCCCTCTAGTGGTGTGGGGGCTGTGCTTTGGCAAAGTGGGTGGGGTTATATCCTTCCTGTTTGGCCCTGTCCGGGGGTGTCATCGGATGGGGCCACAGCGTCTCCTGACCCCTCCTGTCTCAGCCTCCAGTATTTATGCTGCAGTAGTTTATGTGTCGGGGGGCTAGGGTCAGTTTGTTATATCTGGAGTACTTCTCCTGTTCTATCCGGTGTCCTGTGTGAATTTAAGTATGTTCTCTCTAATTCTCTCTTTCTCTCTCTCTTTCTCTCTCTCGGAGGACCTGAGCCCTAGGACCATGCCTCAGGACCACCTGGCCCCAGTCCACCTGGCCGTGCTGCTGCTCCAGTTTAAATAGTTCTGCCTGTGATTATTATTATTTGACAATGCTGGTCATTTATGAACATTTGAACATCTTGGCCATGTTCTGTTATAATCTCCACCCGGCACAGCCAGAAGAGGACTGGCCACCCCGCATAGCCTGGTTCCTCTCTAGGTTTCTTCCTAGATTTTGGCCTTTCTTGGGAGTTTTTCCTAGCCACCGTGCTTCCACACCTGCATTGCTTGCTGTTTGGGGTTTTAGGCTGGGTTTCTGTACAGCACTTTGAGATATCAGCTGATGTACGAAGGGCTATATAAATTCATTTTATTTTATTTTATTTGATAGGGCCAAGTGCTGCAAAGAAAGACATAATAAAGCTACAGAGGGCCCAAAACAGCACGTCTTGCCCTGCATTGTTCACATAGAGCTAATGTCAACAAAATGCATGTTGATCTTTCCTGGCTCAAAGTAGAGGAGAGATTGTCTGCATCACTTCTCGTTTTGTAAGAAATATTATTGTGTTAAAAATTCCAAACTGCCTATTCAATCAACTAACATACAGCTCTGAAAGACATTCATACTCCGCAAGACATGCAACCGGAATTCTCTTCACAGTCCTTATAGCCAAAACAAATAAAGGCAACGCACAGTAATATATTGAGCCATGATAGCATGGACCCCCCTACCATCTCAAATCACTCAAGCAAGCAGCAAAAGCAGCTTTAAAACTGGAATGAAACAGCACAACGCCTCTGACCTAAATAGCTTGTAGCATCTCCCTCCCGAGCAGATCTGGTGTTTGGGTTAAAATGAAAGATAAGATATGCCCTTGGCATTAGGATATCAGGGCCTGCTTAGAGAAAACATGTAAGCAAAGCCTCAGTAGGGTAAGGACTTCAGTCATGCTCTGTATGATATGATAGTCTGCTCAGCTCACTGACTAAATTCAAGGCCTGGTTATAATGTTCATGCATGTTGCATTTTACTCCAGGAAATCCATTATGGATGGTAACTGTAAAAAGTCTATACTTTACCCCAATGTACCCATTACTGGCACTAACTACGATAGCTATGGAAACAAGGCAGCTTTATTCACGTCAGGGGGATTTATCGAAACAAGGTTGCTGAGTGTATGCCTAATTGCAACGCACCTCCTTGTTATTGCATTTTCATTTTTGTGTGTTGCACTTGTATTCAGTAGCGTCTATGAATAACATGATTATGAAAACATAAATGCATGAAAGTGTGTATACTTTTTTACGTACAGTATGTAGTTCTGTCCTTGTGATGTACCTGTCTATAAAATGTTATGTATCATGTCATGTCTTATGTTTAGTGTGAACCCCATGAAGAGTGGCTGCTGATTTAGCAGTAGCTAATAGGGATTGTAATATAATACTAAAATACTAAAAATACCACTCACACAACACATAAAGTATTTCTCAAATAAATAACATACGGATTATACACAGAGTTATGACATCATTAAAGGTAGACTCAGTGAAATGACGCTGCCACAAGCAGCACCACAGATATTGAGATGAGTGAGATGCAAGACTCACAAAGTCACACACAGTCTGTACGCATGTGCATGGGTTCACTTCACATGTTTTTACAGTGTGGTAGCCAGGGCACAAAAACAGAGGAGAAGTTGATTTTCCTGCTTAAGAGCTCTTGTGGAAATTGACCCTCTATGCTGTTTACTTTCGGCATCTACGTAATATCACTGAGTCAACCTACAGCTTAAACTATAGCTTAAAATTTTACAGCGGCTGAGGCAGATGATCACACCAACCTGCTAATTAGAAAGTAAATACCACAGATTTTCAACATGTTTTGCAAAGAGTGTTGGGGACAAATAACCTTACAAGCCTTAACTGAAAACACATGTTGGACAGAAGTGTATTGCAATCACCAATCACCATTGCTAGACAGCCATTATGGGGTATTGCGTGTAGGCCAATGACACATTTCACTTTCATCCATTTTAAATTCAGGCTGTGACACAACAAAATGTGGAAGTCAAGGGGTGTGAATACTTTTTGAATACTTTCTGAAGGCCCTGCAGATTCCAGATATATGCCTGCAGTTGGCTTAAATAGTTTAGTCAACACAACAGTCTGGTTAACACAAATGGAGACCAGTAAACAACTCTATGTACCACCACAGTGACATGCTTAACCTTTGGAGACTGCTCTGACCTCTAACCCTGGACCATACCACAGGCACCAACAAATAACAATTTCTCTAAAATCACACCTGATTATTACATGAGATTGCATAACAATGTGAAATACTCATAGAAAACAGTTACACTGCCTTTACTTTGTCTGGGGATCTGAGGTCCTCAGTCTCAGAACATGTTTTTTGTGTGCGTTTATGGACCTCACTGGCTCTTCATGGGTGGGGGTTTATAGGACTTGCCCTCTCTTTAAACAGTCAAAGCACATGCTTTTGCAGCTCAAGACACAGATGAACACAAACCTTCCTCTCAGATGAGCCTTGATGTATTTGTCATGTCACAGAGCATAGCGACCCGCAAAACAGCAGTCTCAACATCAACAGTGAAGAGGCGACACCGTTATGCTGACCTTCTAGGCAGAGTTGCAAAGAAAAAGCTATATCTCAGACTGGCCAATAAAAAGAAAAGAATAAGATGGAAAAAATAACACAGACACTGGACAGAGGAACTGCCTAGAAGGCCAGCATCCTGGAGTCGCTTCACTGTTGACGTTGAGACTGGTGTTTTGAGCGGTACTATTTAATGAAGTGGCCAGTTGAGGGCTTGTGAGGTGTCTGTTTCTCGAACTCTAATGTACTTGTCCTCTTGCTCAGTTGTGCACTGGGGTCTCCCTCCCGCTCTCTTTCTATTCTGGTTAGAGCCAGTTTGCAATGTTCTGTGAAGGGAGTAGTGTACAGCATTGTAAGAGATCTTTAGTTTCTTGCCAATTTCCCGCATGGAATAGCTTTCATTTCTCAGAACGAGAATAGACTGATGAGTTTCAGAAGAAAGTTCTTTGATTCTGGCCATTTTTAGCCTGTAATCAAACCCACAAATGATGATGCTCCAGATACTCAACTAATCTAAAGGAGGCCAGTTTTATTGCTTCTTTAATCAGCATAACAGTTTTCAACTGTGCTAACATAATCACAAAAGGGTTTTCTAATGATCAATTAGCCTTTCAAAATGATAAACTTGGATTAGCTAACACAACGAGCCATTGGAACACAGGAGTGATGGTTGCTGATAATGAGCCTCTGTGCGCCTATGTAGATATTCCATAAAAATCTGCCGTTTCTAGCGACAATAGTCATTTACAACATTAAACAATGTCTACACTGTATTTCTGATCAATTTGATGTTAATTTAATGGACAAAAAAAGACCTTCTGCCTCCCACAGATGGACAGGCCCCTGTTTTCTTTAAAAAAACAAGGACATTTCTAAGTGACCCCAAACTTTTGAACGGTAGTGTATGTCACAATGTAATACTCACATTGTACAAGAAGAAACTGACCCACAGCCTTATAACTTATTACGTAACAGCCTGAAAATTAATATTTTTTTTTCTACTTCAATGTATTGAGGCATTTTATTGCAGAAGCCTTCAGAAGATGTTATTTTCAGTATTATGGAATGACACAGTGTGAATGCCTGGTTATTCTTTAAAAGTGCCTTCCTCACCATCTTAAATAAGCATGCCCCATTCAAATAATGTAGAACCAGGAACAGATATAGCCCTTGGTTCTCTCCAAACCTGACTGCCCTTGACCAGCACAAAAACATCCTGTGGCGTTCTGCATTAGCATCGAAGTTTAGGAACCAATATACACAGGCAGTTAGGAAAGCTAAGGCTAGCAGAAAAGCAGAAAGCAGAAAGCAGAAAGCAGAAAATTGCATCATGTAGCACAAACTCCAAAATGTTATGGGACACTGTAAAGTCCATGGAGAATAAGAGCACCTCCTCCCAGCTGCCCACTGCACTGAGGCTAGGAAACACTGTCACCACCGATAAATCCACTATAATTGAGAATTTCAATAACCCTTTTTCTGCAGCTGGCCAGGCTTTCCACCTGGCTACCCCTACCCCGGTCAACAGCCCTGCACCCTCCACAGCAACCCACCCAAGCCTTCCCCATTTCTCCTTCACCCAAATCTAGATAGCTGATGTTCTGAAAGAGCTGCAAAATCTGGACTCTTACAAATCAGCCGGGCTAGACCATCTGGACCCTCTCTAAAATGATCTGCCGAAATTGTTGCAACCCCCATTACTAGCCTGTTCAACCTCTCATTCGTATTGTCTGAGATTCACAAAGATTGGAAAGCAGCTGCGGTCATCCCCCTCTTCAAAGGGAGGGACACTCTAGACCCAAACTGCTACAGACCTATATCTATCCTACCTTGCCTTTCTAAGGTCTTCGAAAGCCAAGTTAACAAACAGATTACCGACCATCTCAAATCCCACCGTACCTTCTCCGCTATGCAATCTGGTTTCAGAGCTGGTCATGGGTGCACCTCAGCCACGCTCAAGGTCCTAAACAATATCATAACCGCCATCGATAAGAGACAATACTGTGCAGCCGTATTCATCGACCTGGCCAAGGCTTTCAACTCTGTCAATCACCACATTCTTATCGGCAGACTCAACAGCCCTGGTTTCTTGAATGACTGCCTCGCCTGGTTCACAAACTACTTCTCAGACAGAGTTCAGTGTGTCAAATCGGAGGGCCTGTTGTCCGGACCTCTGGCAGTCTCTATGTGAGTTCCACAGGGTTCAATTTTCGGGCCGACTCTCTTCTCTGTATACATCAATGATGTCGCTCTTGCTGCTGGTGATTCTCTGATCCACCTCTACGCAGATGACACCATTCTGTATACTTCTGGCCCTTCTTTGGACACTCTGTTAACTAACCTTCAGACAAGCTTCAATGCCTAATACAACTCTCCTTCCGTGGCCTCCAACTTCTCTTAAATGCAAGTAAAACTAAATGCATGTTCTTCAACCGATCGTTGCCCGTACCAGCCTTCCCGCCAGTCTGACTAACATCACTACTCTGGACGGTTCTGACTTAGAATATGTGGACAACTACAAATACCTAGGAGTCTGGTTAGACTGTAAACTCTCCTTCCAGACTCACATTAAACATGTCCAATCCAAAATTAAATCTAGAATTGGCTTCTTATTTCGCAACAAAGCATCCTTCACTCACGCTGCCAAACATACCCTAGTAAAACTGACTATCCTACTGATCCTCGACTTCGGCGATATCATTTACAAATAGCCTCCAACACTCTACTCAACAAATTGGATGCAGTCTATCACAGTGCCATCCGTTTTGTCACCAAGCCCCATATACTACCCACCACTGCGACCTGTACCCTCTCATTTGCTGGCCCTCGCTTCATATTCGTTGCCAAACCCACTGGCTCCAGGTCATCTACAAGTCTTTGCTAGGTAAAGCCCCGCCTCATCTCAGCTCACCATAGCAGCACCCACCCTTAGCATGCGCTCCAGCAGGTATATCTCACTGGTCACCCCCAAAGCCAATTCCTCCTTTGGCCGCCTTTCCTTCCAGTTCTCTGCTGCCAATGACTGGAATGAACTGTAAAAATCACTGAAGCTGGAGACGCATATCTCCCTCACTAGCTTTAAGCACCAGCTATCAGAGCAGCTCACAGATCACTGCACCTGTACATAGCCCATCCAACTATCTCACCCTCATACTGTATTTATTTATTTATCTTGCTGCTTTGCACCCCAGTATCTCTACTTGCAAATTCATCTTCTGCACATCTACCATTCCACTGTTTCATTGCTATATTGTAATTACTTCGCCACCGTGGCCTATTTTGTTGCCTTACCTCCCTTACCTCATTTGCACACAATGTATATAGACTGTTTATTCCATGTGTAATTCTGTGTTGTTGTATGTGTCGAACTGCTTTGCTTTTTCTTGGCCAGGTGGCAGTTGAAAATGAGAGCTTGTTCTCAACTAGGCTACCTGGTTAAATAAAGGTGAAATAACACACATTTAAAAAACTGTGGAATGATGTTGGTGTTCCAAAATCAAATTCATATTGAGCTGTCATCATGGCTGCTCCTTGGAGAAGCTGCCTTTGCTTCAACTCTATTCTCAGTGCAGTGGAATGGCACTTCTGTTCAGTTTCCTCCACGTTGGACCTTCATTTGAATGTTTATTCTGACTAGTCTCTTAAGCCATTCAAATGTGCCCTTTCCTGAAGAGGTTCTCCCCATAGAGGTGTTCCCACGCTTAAAAATAACACAATGCATCTGCAACTGGGTAACAAAGGGGATAAATCAAGACCTTCTGCCTCCCACAGATGGACAGGCCCCTGTTGACAATGCCAAATATTATTTACAGACGACAAATCGGACCCCGCTGCTCCCTCCTAAAGGGCTCTATTTGAGAGTAGGCTGAAAGCTCTTTAGCAGCCATGAGAAAAGATCTGAGTTGAAGTTTGTGTCGCTTGCTAGGGAAGCCAGGAGAGCCAGGAGCCTGGGGCCTTTCAATGGCGGGGGGACACGCTGAGCCTGGGGCCTCAGTGGCAGGAGGACATATCACACACAGTCTCCATCTCTCGCTCTCCGTCTCTCGCTTTCCGTCTCTCTCTATGGCTGTATTGTTGGAGTCTTTCCAATGCCTGCCTGGTGGATTTAAGACCCAGCTGCTCCTGGGTTTGGGGGTGAGGCAGACAGTGCTGTTGGCGTCATAGAGAGGATCTGACATGCATGTCATGCTCAGACCACCAAAATCTCTGGCATGGCTGGTTGGCAAAGGCTACATCTTCCCAAACATTGAGACTGACCACAGAACATAGTCAAGTTTAATAGGTAGGTGTTACATTCTCAGGCATCCTAAGTCTTCTGGTGCGACGCTCCTACAGTAAATACACAGCATAGTTTCCAATAGGCTGAGACAAAGGTAGGCTGCTAGAGAGTCACATGTAGCTAACCCAAGCCCCCAATTCTTCAGTAGCTCTCATAACAGTCTGAAGTTTCATCTGAGCGAGGCTGTTGGGAACAAATAAGGGCTTTGTTCTCTGTAATGGGAACCATGTAGGTGCATTCAAGCACACACACATTCCCAGATACTCACGTTTTCTTACAAACATACTAGTTTCTCATATTTCTCCAAACTATTTCAGATAGTTTACCTTACAAATATGTTTTGATCACACATCACCTATCCATGAAAAGTCTCGCTCTGCGATAGAACACAGGTATGTGGAATTGGACATGCTTCAAATAGAAAGTGACTGATAGGAAACTGTTGGATATCCGATGGGCATGCTCTGAAAGAGGGACATCTAGAACTTGTTTCCTGCGGGCTCGATAAACAGAGAAACCATTGGACTGCACCAAGCAGTCTATGTTGCTGTATCAAAATACATTCTCCCATGACAAAATCTAATTTGACTCGGTTAGACTGTTTGGATATCCATATAAACACATGATAATAAAGCCCAGTTGCTCACAGCTTCACATAACAGATTTGATATAACAACTCTTTATGAATGTGTAAGAGTCTGGTTGTACTGTTTTGATGGATGGTTCAATGAGGGAATCTGCTCGGTCTGTGAGAGAGGAAGGTCCTGCTGGGTAAATGCCCCAGATATGCCTTCACTACGGCAACCAATTCATCCATCTAGTCTACATTGACGCACGGGTGGGCGACTGTTGATAACACCCCAGACACATCCCAGCAGCCCTCACTGGAAAAGAAGGAACTGGATAAGAAAGCTTGGCTAGAGCCAGGATATAAACCACAGTTCCCACTGGTGCCTAATATATGCCTATTGTCAGTTCAGCTAAATGAATGGTGTGTTCACTCAAACTTGTTCTATCTGTAAATTATTGACGTTAGCCATGTAGATTTTAACACTTTTGTTATGAATCCCACTGCATCCCACTGCTGGCTTGCTTCTGAAGCTAAGCAGGGTTGGTCCTGGTCAGTCCCTGGATGGGAGACCAGATGCTGCTGGAAGTGGTGTTGGAGGGCCAGTAGGAGGCAACCTTTCCTATGGTCTAAAAAAAGATCCCAATGCCCCAGGGCAGTGATTGGGGACATTGCCCTGTGTAAGGATGCCTTATTTTTCGGAAGGGACGTTAAACGGGTGTCCTGCCTCTCTGTGGTCACTTAAAGATCCCATGGCACTTATCGTAAGAGTAGGGGTGTTATCCCTGCTGCTCTGGCTAAATTTCCAATCTGGCCTTCATACCATCATGGCCACCTAATTATCCCCAGCTTACAATTGGTTCATCCCCCCCTCTCTCAACTGTAACTATTCCCCACGTTGTTGCTGTAAATGAGAAAGTCTTCTCAGTCAACTTACCTGGTAAAATAAGGATTAAATAAATCAAATCAAATGTGCTGATACATAACAAAAGGTTGGTAAATCATGTCAACGGTCATAACGGGTCAATGAACTGGGTCAAAAGGCACCTGTGGAAGGATTCAGTAGCTCTTAATCTAAATGTGACTGTGGGCTGCCTAAACACAGAACCATAAGCCCAGGCCTAATCGTCCTCCTCTGCTGTCTGTTGACTTATAAAAAAATACATTGATGAAGTTCTAACCTAGAGTGTCCACATCTTCCAGACCCATACTGGTGTTGTTCGTGTATGATTCTGAAGTGAAGAATGAAACAATACATATACACTTGTGAGCTACCTTAAAGGCCCAGTGCAGTTAAAAACGTGACTTTGCTGTGTTTTATATATATTTCCACACTATGAGGCTGGAATATTCACACTCACAGGGCCCCGCACACTCACACACACTGTCATTCCAACGCACACACAAACACTTGCTCCATAATTTGCTCACACACACATAGTATGCACATACATTAATACTGACTGAGGGACACACACACACACACACACACACACACACACACACACACACACACACACACACACACACACACACACACACACACACACACACACACACACACACACACACACACACACACACACACACACACACACACACACACACACACACACACACACACACACACGCTGCTGCTACTCTGTTTATCTTATATCCTGTTGCCTAGTCACCTTACATATCTACCTCTATCACTCTGGTATCCCTTCACATTGTAAATATGGTACTGGAAGTGACCCTGTATATAGTATGTTTGCTTACTTACTTTTTTGTGTTCTTATATCTTATTCTTATTTATTGTGTGTTTTTGTTCTACCTTGCATTTTTTTTGTAGTACATTGTTATTGATCACTGCATTGTTGTTGTTTCTTGAATTTGCAGGAAAGGCATTTCACTGTACACTGCATGTGACAGTAAAACTTGAAAGTTATTGTGAAAATGATGATAATGGCCTTTTAGCGTAAGAACTGTTTGAAAAGACCAACCTGAAATCTCAGCCTGTTTAATTGACCAATAAGAAAGAGAGTTCCAAACTCTTTGCCCATAACAACTAGTTTTCAGTTTTCCCCTCCCCACTCAGACCACTTCCAGACTGTCCTAGCAAAATCCTTGTTTGAGAAATTGCTCTTTGCTAAGAAGCTATGTGTTTCTTTCTGACCATTTTAATTGAAAAACAATCACAGGAAGGTTCTTACTTGTTACCCAGAAAGGATTTGATAGGGAGATAAAAACAGCTGCATTTGACCTTTAAGATATTAACCTGAAAGAAGCTCAAATCTGTGAGAAATATTGGGGTCCAATCTTTGGCTAGTTTTGGTATGCAGTGGATCTCATTTACACAAGAAGCATATATTATCTCAAGCTATCCCAGTCACAAAGAGGGTGACTACCCCACCCAGGCATAAACAAACACATCTGACAAGACAAAGATATCTTTAGAAAGCACAGGCATGACACCTCCGAATATGAATACACAATGGTATCTCATATCTATCTTCCCTTTAAAATCTACTTAAAATGGGTTAGAATAGGGGCTGTGTTGGGCTGTTTTATAGATAGCGCACATATGTCAATGGCAGTAACTGGCTGTTCATGAGGCTGTTTGTTAACTTATTGTTCATAGACAATAGCTTAATGCCTGTTTGGCATGAGATATTTTTCAATTTTAAGCCTCATGTCAAATATGTCTTATGTGGTAAAATGTACAGATGTACAATCTTATTTTGAGCCAGTTTGCCACAACAGGAAATTAATTATTATGTGGATTATAATAATGGACATCTTTGAAGGGATTGATACATTTTTCGTGAAAATCAAGTCTGATATTTTTAAGTGGAAATTACACACTTCAGAAGTCTTTTTAAACCTAAAATTTAGCAAAGGTAAACCTCAAATACACTACAAGTTATTTACAGGGTGATCAAATGACGATCCCACATCTGTATGTGGAAATCTTAATAGTAAATTACACCATTAAGCTTTGCTGGTATAACTAATTATGTAAAGGCAACAGATTTATGAAGTCTTAAGTTGTGTATGACAGACTAAACCTCTGTAAATTCATTATTTGATTTGTGGCTTAACTATGATATACAGTATCTTCATCGAAAGGGAAATCTCAGATGTCCCTTTCCTTGCCTGTGATCTTCTTTAGCATAACTGACCCCATAGCATCCTTTCTGAGATATTTGCCAACGTCAATAGCCCTCTAAGTCCAGTATAATACCTTGTGGGCTGTGTTGTTGACATGCCATTTTCCCCATTGTTAGTTGTGGGATCTTGTCTACGGATAGTTGCCTGTGTGCATCAGTAGCGTCACGGTTCGTTTGTGCGTTTTTGTTTAGTTTAGTTTTGCTGAGTTTCGGTTTATTAAAACTATGTGGAACTCTACTCACACTGCGCCTTGGTCCAATCATTACGACGAGCATGACAGTAGTGTACTACATGTAGTTCAATTAGTTGAACTAAATTCAAATCTTGGCAGTGTTTTCAGTAATTAATTGCCATGTAGCGGTGTAGCTAACTACTGGAAGTACACACTACTTTTTTTGCTAAAATAAAGTATGGGTGAAGTAGGCAAGAATTTCCATAATTTTTCACTATTAATCAAACCTAATTCTCACTTGAAACATATTTTTTTGTGTTTAAACCTCAAGAGTCTAAGCAAACATATGGAATTGTTTTAAGATGGTCATAGCAAGGATCTTTCAGCATTTATATTTATATATGTTTTTAGGTACTGACTGTATAGAAATAAATCATATATATGATAAAACATTGAATTTGGATTTACTGCAATTAGCCCATAGAAACACAGTGAATAACGGATTCATACATGGAAAAACAAATATTTAACATTTAAGATTTAAATATGATAATTTCATGAAGTAGCTTGGATGTTGTGATTTTTTTTAAAGGTAGCTTTATTTAAGTAAACTATGTTTTTATTAAGGGTAGTTTTAGTGTAGCTTTAACTACTTCCAGTGTGAAGTAATTGGTAGTTTGGTAAACTATGATTTCAGAGTAGCTTCCCCAACACTGTCAAATGCTACATATTAGCTTTCTGCCATTTAAATATATATATTTTGACCTAGTCAGCTCGGGATTCAAACCAGCAACCTTTCAGTTACTGGCCCAATGCTCCTTATTGCTAGGCTACCTGCCACTAAGCTAACCTGACCCAGCTGGCAGTGATTATTTCCTGTAACAAATTCCATATAAGCCTATCAAAGATCTTAAACTTTATATCCACCAACCATTTGCATTTCTTAAAATAGGTCAACTTGGCCACCAGAGGGGCTATATTACATTTTCCTGGTGGCACACACAGCTAAAGTGGTTGGTTGACTCATAAATGACAGTGCACATTAACCATGGGTTCAAGCCCCCCTCGCGTCAACCACTTTTTTTAAAGAAAACAGTGTTCATTGCTGGTCCTGGATGCTCAAATCAAATAAAGCATACGTGACAAAGTGGATAATTATAATAGTGCATATTAAACATTATGCATGTAAGTGTAGCCTACACATCTATGTAATATAGCCTATAGCAGTGAATATTTTTTTATGTAGCAGTGTCTGAAACCTGTGTCAGTCTGCAAGAAGAACTCCAACAATTTGAAATCTTTACGTAAAATGTAAGATGTAATGTTTTGGCTGCACTTCTCTTCTCAACACACTAATAATAATTATACATTTCAAAGGGCCACAATCTGTGACAATTCCATGCAGCTAGACACTCTACACAGAGAGCTATTTCACTTTTTCAACAGTCAAACACACGTGATCTAGTTGCTTTCATTTTCAGAACTTGCGGTTGGACAAGGACGCTTTCATGAACAAGTGTTGGATCACGTCCAACTACGTAGACAATTTTAATTGGCCGACACGGAATTTTAAACCAGATATAATCACAGCTGTGTAGGTTAGCATAGGGCTAAATCTGCCAGGTTATCTGATGGGAACAGCTAACATAGCGTTTGATCACATGCAACTACGTCAACGATTTTTTATTAAATCGGCTGATGCGCATTTTGAGACACAATAAAAGTTTAAACTTAAACTTATTCTAATGCTCAAAAGTATGGCCCCCTTATGTTTGCATAGAGAACATTCCAACCAGTTCTGTAAACTCTGATAACATACTTATCATTCTAATGAAAGCAATAGAAAAACATACAATGGAAAAACATACAATACAAAACATAACTTGGTCATGCAATCATAAGAATGATTATAGTAGGCCAGTGAAGTTAAAAAGCCATCACGCCTATCATTAATACTGTTCAGAAGAAGGTGGGGATGACACTGGATTGTTTATACTGTACATGTTCCAGATAGGAGATGGCTGACACTGACACAGTGCTTAGAGAAGGATCCAGGGAGACTGATGACGAATGACCCCTGATCCCCAACTAGGGTATCTTCCATCCCCAGCAGCCTCTCCACACAGCATGGCTCTGGGAGATAGGCAGCAGCAGCCATAGCCACAACACTGCACAGTAGTGGGCTAAAAAAGCACAAGCTGGGCTTCTGAAATAATTGAACCTTAATGTGTTGGGCTCTGTCTGTCCTAATTCTTAGTGGCTGGATGTGTTGGGCTGTGGCTGTTATGTCTGTGTGTGGGAAAACTGTGATCTGTTCTGTGTATGCTATGGGTAATTTTCACCATCCCAAATGTCATCTGGGAGCTGGGCTGGGGGTGGGATGGAGGGGACCTGGCACATCGACAAAACTGGATTAATGCCTGGCAGTTTGTCCTGCCCTGCATTTTCAGAGGAAGAGGGAGTGAGAGGTGGGATAGAGGCAGATAGAAGCAATTTAAACGATTGAGGTGGAGGGAGGGAGAGAGAAAGAGCGAGAGAAATAAATAAATAAGGAGAGAGAAGAGAAAAGAGAAGTCGAAGTAAGGCCCTTTGGCACTTCTCTATATGACTGTAATTTCACACCTGCTCTTTGATGTGTTTAACACAATCCACCTCTGGCTCAATCTGATGTAGGTCTCTGTGTTGAGAAAAAATGAGGCCATTCAGGTGGCAAGTAGCCTAGTGGTGAGAGTGTTGGGCCAGTAACTGAAAAGTCGCTGTTTCAAATACCCAAGCCGACAAGCTAAAAAAATGGTTGATGTGCCCTGTACTACGATCGCTGACCCTGTAAAACAACACATTTCACCGCACCTATCTGGTATATGTCAGAAAGACATTCATCCCAAAAATTGTGTTTCGGTATTTGTTTCATTAGTCCATTGTTGACGTAAACCCAAAATGTTTAGCTTTTCAGCGCTTAAGGTTTCAAGATATGTCACTTTCAAAATACAGAAATCGTCCCCATAGGATGCATTTTGCATCATATGATGCTGTGGCGTTACATATCTTGAAAACTTGAATGCTGACAAGCAAAACATTTTGGGACTATATCAACAATAGACTAATGAAACAAATACCAAAATATAGTTATTTTATATTTTTCTTTAATGTTAAGCTCAATAACTGTAGAAAGGGTGACATTTTGTGACGCATTAATCTTTAGAAACAGGGCATTTTGTATATCTCAGCTGACTGCTGTACTGTACAGTTGAAGTCGGAAGTTTACATACACCTTAGCCAACTACATTTAAACTCCGTTTTTCATCATTCCTGACATGTAATCCAAGTAAAATATTCCCTGTTTTAGGTCACTTAGGATCACCACTTTATTTTAAGAATTTGAAATGTCAGAATAATAGTAGAGAGATTGATTTATTTCAGCTTTTATTTCTTTCATCACATTCCCAGTGGGTCAGAAGTTTACGTACACTCAATTAGTATTTGGTAGCATTGCCTTGAAATTGTTTAACTTGGGTCAAACATTTTGGGTAGCCTTCCACAAGCTTCCCACAATAAGTTAGGTGCATTTTGGCTCATTCCTCCTGACAGAGCTGATGTAACTGAGTCAGGTTCGTAGGCCTCCTTGCTAGCACACGCTTTTTCAGATATTTCCACACATTTTCTATAGGATTGAGGTCAGGGCTTTGTGATAGCCACTCCAATACGTTGATTGTTGTCCTTAAGCCATTTTTCAACAACTTTGGCAGTATGCTTGGGGTCATTGTTCATTTGGAAGACCCATTTGCGACCAAACTTTAATTTCCTAACTGATGTCTTGATATGTTGCTTCAATATATCCACAGAATTTTCCTACCTCATGGTGCCATCTACTTTGTGAAGTGCACCAGTCCCTCCTGCAGCAAAGCACCCCCACAACATGATGCTGCCACCCCCGTGCTTCACGGTTTGGATGGTGTTCTTCGGCTTGCAAGCCATCCCCTTTTTCCTCCAAACACAACAATGTTCATTATGGCTAAACAGTTCTATTTTTGTTTCATCAGACCAGAGGACATTTCTCCAAAAAGTATGATCTTTGTCCCCATGTGCAGTTGCAAACCGGAGTCTGGCTTTTTTAATGGCGGTTTTGGAGCAGTGGCTTCTTCCTTGCTGAGCGGCCTTTCAGGTTATGTCGATATAGGACTCTTTTTACTGTGGTTTCCTCCAGCATCTTCACAAGGTCCTTTGCTGTTGTTCTGGGATTGATTTGCACTTTTTGCACCAAAGTACGTTCATCTCTAAGAGACAGAACGCGTCTCCTTCCTGAGCGGTATGACGGCTGCATGGTCCCATGGTGTTCATACTTGCGTACTATTGTTTGTACAGATGACCTTCAGGCATTTGTAAATTGCTCCCAAGGATGAACCAGACATGTGGAGGTCTGCAATTCATTTTCTGAGGTCTTGGCTGATTTCTTTTGATTTTCCCATGATGTCAAGCAAAGAGGTACTGAGTTTAAAGGTAGGCTTTGAAATACATCCACAGGTACACCTCTAAATGACTCAAATGATATCAATTAGCGTATCAGAAGCTTCTAAAGCTATGACAACATTTTATGGAATTTTCCAAGCTCTTTAAAGGCACAGTCAACTTAGTGTATGTAATCTTCTGGCCCACTAGAATTGTGATACAGTGAATTATAAGTGAAGTTATCTGTCTGTAAACAATTGTTGGAAAAATGACTTGTGTCATGCATAAAGTAGATGTCCTAACCGACTTGCCAAAACTATAGTTTGTTAACAAGAATTTGTGGAGTGGTTGAAAAACTAGTTTTAATGACTCCAACCTAAGTGTATGTAAACTTCCGACTTCAACTGTGCGTACATTGAGGTTCCCACCAACAGTATGTAAAAAACAATCTATCACCTGTTATCAGGTTCCAGCCACAGTGGAAATACAGAATATTGCAGCTAGTCTCAATCATTTCAGCACAACAGTTTTATTAGAGTTTTTTCCCCCGGTGTTGCAATAGAAACAGCAACCAAAAGCAGCACAGGTATAGGAATAAGTCTCCACATCCATGTTCATCACTCATACGGACGGAATGACTGTTGGTTCGTCTGACGTTAGACAAATCTATCACTTGCTCAGCCTTAATCCCAGTCACACAGAAAAGTCCTCAGCCCAGGGCAGAAGAGTGTTTGTTTAGGCGTGCAGACACGTGCATAGAAGCACTCAGTGTCCCAGGTTGGGATGGGTTTCATTTTGTCAGCTTGATACTGCAGCCCCACCTTTACAGCAGTTGATGGATACAACCTAGATGTACAACTCCCTTCTGCACATGTTAAGTTAGTCTTCAAGGAGAATTCATCATATTCCAGTCATTATTTTGAGTCGTCCTCCCCTCAGCAGCCTACACTGGTATAGATGCATTGCTTAGAGAAGGCCAATGATGATCTGATATGATGCATTTATCTGTCTCCTTGAAGACTAACAAAAGTTGTTCTACCATCAACAGCACATTTGCATCCTTGGAACTGATTTTGCAAAACACATCCTCCCCCTAATTTCTTTGGTCTCAATAGTGCAGGAAAGTGAAAATGATATGGTTAAAGATTTAAAGTAGACATGTGGGCTTGACTAAAGAAAAAACAAAACCCTGTTGTGGATAAGATTTCAAAGCCTGCATATTCACTTCAAAGTGACTTCAGATTTCAGGATCCTTGTAGTACCTCCATTCACACGACCCTCAAATAGTGGGTAGTGCAGCCCACATCCCTCACGCTGCTGGACCACTAGTCCCATAAGAAAACTATATGCAGGACACTATTCAACAATGTTCCCTTCAAGTTCCAAAAACATACTGCTGACACTAAAACTCAGTCTCGATAAGGGTGTCTCCTAAACAAATACATGTAATGCAAAAGACTCTCCGACGTTATGGCATTGCATCGTTTTGTTCAGATTTAGTGATGTGCACTCCATAGGTGAACACTAATTGGGGTCCTGAACTCCTCCAGTTCAGAGAAGCCTTCTGACAGATAAACACAAGCCCCTCCTTGAAGAGTCCCTGAGTGCCTGGAGGGCATATCTCCAGCTCTCTTTGAAACTCTAGAGAACCCCACATTCCAAGACAAGCAATCCAATCCCCAGCTATGACACGCTCACAAACACACTGACCTGACCGGGATCAAGTCAACAGAGAGGTTCATAGAACACATGGCAGTGGAATTATTCACCCCCAGCTAGAGGGCCTGCTTGACATTTCACAGATTGAACCAGTCTTGCATTGTGTAAATGAAAATACCAATATTATTTCTGACCTTGACTTGGCAGTCTTACCTGCACACATGGGTACACAGACAGTGGTAGCTTAGCGCTTGGAGGACAAAATGAAAGTGCTGTGCACAGTGCAGACTGTTCCCGTGTGCACTCTCTGGGCCAATGGCTACAGGCCATGCCCTGTCAAACACAATAAATTCTAAGCCAATTCTACAGATGTAGAATCTTAATTTCAGCCAGTTTTCTACAGCAAAAAAAAAAATCATTATGCAGCAACAGGAAATGTGAATAATTATGTGGATTATAATGAATGGACATTTTGGAGAAGTAGATTTTTTTCGTAAGGTAAAATCAAGTCAGATATTTCTAAGTGGAAATTACAAACTTCAGAAGCCTTTTTAAACCTCAAATACACTACAAGTTTTAAGTTCTCCTGCAACAGGGTGATCAAATTAAGATCCTACATATGTACCTTTATTACACCTGATCTAAAGCCCTCAGACATTCTACCATCTAACAGAAACGTGTGCCAAGATATTGATCTAATCTGTGCTCCCTCTCGCTCTCCTTCTCTTTCTCCTTGTCCCCCTCCCTTTAATAAGAGCTGTCAAGAAGACCTGGGAGTTTCCCTATAATTCTCACAATCTTGGTACCACACAGTATTTTATCTCCATTCCTGAGTGCATGTTAATCAGTGGAAGGCAAGGCCAAGGTTAGGGGTATCCGGAGCTGGTTTCTCTGATGATGGAATGAATCATGAAATTAGATGATACTTCAGCAACAGCTCCTGCTCTACTGTTCAACAAAATTCTCAATACTCATCTGACTTATCGCAGTACTTTTCAAAAGTCTGACTTTATCTGTCTCGCAGACACCAATATACTTGAGGAAATACACATCTGTAAAAACAGTGTACCACATGTCAAATCAAATCAATACAATAAATGTAGACCTACCGTGAAATGCTTACTTACAAGCCCTTCACCAACAGTGCAGTTCAAGATCGGGCTCCAGTATACTATAGCTGAGAAATACTTTGAAACTTTGACTCAAGTATGTAGCATTTGTAGCACTACTGAAATTGCAAATATAGAGTGGGAAATGGGACCTTTTGTCAGATCAATGTGCTTGAGTGCATAGCTCCCTGTTGTCATTAAAAGCAGAGGCCTCCTTTGAGGTAAGAAGGTCAATCATGTTGTCCCGGCAACCTGTTGTCTGGGCATCTGTGAGAACTTATAGAAGAGATTAAATAAAATGGTTACTCAATGTGTGTCCGAAGAAGTTCTACATTTGAAAAAAGTAAAATCCTGCACTCACTGAGAAGGTCACCACCCACTTAAATCAGCGTCACTATTGCGGCCGGAGAAATATCCAGAGTATGCCTTAGTGAGCCTTGGCTTTTCAACTGTCACTTTCTGTATTTCAGGCCTCGCCCAGTATTTAAAAAGCATTTTATGCCTGCATTTATACCTGTTGGGACTGGTAGACAACAGGCCACCCCACAGAGAAGGATTATTGACACCATGGGGGAACAAACAAAAATGTAATGCGGTTTGGTATGAGCAGTAGCAATGCGTTTCTAAACCAAGAGGCCCAAAATCGTGATACATCCAAAAATGATTGGGAAGCAGACTCGGCAGGCCAGAATAGGGTTTGAGGTTTGAGAAGTCAATGAAGGCACAAGCTAGATTGGAGCCAAGTAGCTGAACATGTTATAACTCCAACCTCGTGAATGTGACAAACTGACACGTTTTCATTTTCGTCAAAACTCCTTTGTATCGAAGGACTACCTTTGATTTAACGGCCTGCACACGCGCAGTTCAGCGAAAAACAACCGTTAGACCTGATGACGTGTTTCTACGCATTAACCTATCGCTACTATTGTGATCAGGGGTTTGTGTTGGAGAATCAGTTTCTACATATCTTCATACTAAACCATCTTTGGTATGAGGTCAAACAGCACCACATAGCTGGGATATTTTCACAATATCTGTATATCAATGTCTATGACCAGTTATCACTTAATTAATTATACCAAATTCACAAACACTGGTGTGAGAACAAAACTACAAAATACTCATATGAAGTAATGAACAAGTGGATACATTTGAAGAGTGAACATCCTAGCCCTTCACTGCTATGGGAGAAATACCATTTTAAACAGTAGTATTGTATCAGTAGATTGCATCCTCTCAGTGTTTTAACATCTGATTATGTCCAAGGGATCAGCACATCTCCATCGTTCTCATTTGGGAGCAATAACCTTCACTTAAATCCTTAACTTAAACCCAACAACAACAATAGCATTTGCAGAGTCATTGCTAATACTCCCTATCATATCAGATACACACAGATTGCAGTTTGCAGAATGCAGATTTTAAGCCCTTGTTCTGACCTGAAGCAATAGTTCAAGCCCCCATATGCTGAAGAGAATGGACATATGTCATGAACAGTGGCAAGGACTGGTTGCGAGTGTATCATGTGTGTCTGTGTGTAGCTGTGTGTTAAAAATGAAAACAAAAATATGCAAATACTGGGTATGCCTTAAAATGAATGTTATTTAAATCCTCAGATCATAGTAAAATATACAATCTGGGTTAACTTTTCATTAACTTGTCAAAGACAACATCTCTAGCTGGAGTCAACACTCCTCTTCCAGAGAGCGAGTGAGCTCAGGGATGCAGGCTCAAGGTGAGCCGACATCAAAAGAGACTATGGACCTGTTGCACAGCAGGTGAGGCCTGGCTGTAATCAGCCTGATAAAAGCTGGCTTGTTGGAGAGGCTCTTTTGAGTGATATCATCAGGAATTCCCATTAGCAGAGAAGGAAAGGGACTTAGGCTGTCCTGTCCTGTCTCTCTGGCAGCTGGGTTGTGTGACGTCTCTCTCAGAGCACCGAGATCAACGACACCACATCTCATGCCTCATAAGCAACTGCTGAAAACTTCATCACCATACTCCTCGTTGTACCTTCTGGTTTTAACACACCGATAGTCAAACATATGATGATCAAATCTACTAAATCCTCCGAAGCTAAGATGCGAGTTGCCAAGTTGGATGAAATTCTTGTTTGCGATCGTTTAAGGAAAAACACAAATTGATCATCCTCTGGAAAAAAAAAATCTGCTTGCATCAGAATTGTTCCATGCGAGATGGAAGAAATCAAATGTTTCCATTCCATTATGATACGGAAGAAATCAAATGTTTCCGTTCCATATGATATTGAAGAAATTAAAGACAAAGCAAACCGCGGGGCATGTGTCTGCAAATGCACTTTCATTTAGGAGAGGTTTGTGCTATGACTGAGTCTGACTGACTGACTGACTTGTTATCAGATTGTCAACCACACAATAGACAGAGGCAAAAATGAAGGCAAAAAACACGACAGGACAGGGCGATACACAATCACAGCAAAAACACGATCACTATGAGTTCTACCAAAGCCAGACAATGCTCGACAATGGAAAAGCTTACTCATCAGGCACAGTTTGGGCACAGGTACCAGAGCTGGCATTTCTCTAGCTCTGTGCGAACAGGATTCCTCTAGAACCACAACCCTTTCAGCTTCACAATCCCAACATGCCCTTGGATTCCAAGAGGAGCCTCCGGGACTTTTCTTTTTTTGTCTAGACAGTGTTGGAACTGCTGTCACTGCTAAAGATTAAGCCACAATGATATCAAGGGGAATTCAGCCCAGGCGTTTTAATAAATCTAATGAGGGGGATTCATTGAGATAATGTTTTGTCTGGGCGGGATGATACATGAGCACTCCTGCATAGAATAGCCCAAATCCAAAGATGTAATTGTTTTTCTCTGAGATGCTACAGTATGTTTGCCAAAGCTAGAGAATATAAAAGACCATTCAATGGATCATATATAATCAGAACTGTGTTCAATTATTTCAATATGTCAGGATTTGGCCAGGGTTGTTCCGGTTTTTGGTCACTAGATGCCCCCATTGTGCCTTTTGACCTTTTGTTTTCCCTTGATCCCCATTATTATTTGCACCTGTGCCTCGTTTCCCCTGATTGTATTTAAACCCTTTGTTTTCCTCTGTTCTTTGCTCTGTGTTTGTATGTTAGCACCCAGCCCTAGTACTCTGAACTCTTGTTGATCCCGGTGGACTCGCTTGTGGAATTCTGTTGTTTGTTTGTTTGTTTGTTTGTTTGTTTTTTTGAGTATCTTTTGAGGCTTTTTGTGCTTTACCTTCCACCTTGTGGATTTACCTTTTTTGTCTTGGAGGATTACCTTTGTTCTGGTAGGATTCCTTTTGAGGTTGTGGAGTTACATGTTTTCCTGAAGAAATTAACTTTTTACTTCATTAAATACACCGTCTCAAGTACTGCTGTGTCTGCCTCATCTTCTGGGTTCTGCCGACTATTCGAGGCTCAGTTGGTTAAGTGACTGTTTCTTCTCATGGGCTGGCATAAGGAAGCCAGGGCCCTAGAAGCTCCCCTGTGAACCAAAACAGAAGCTGTGCCCCATTGTGCTCCGGAGAAGAGCAGACAATTCCTGAAGCATGGCTCCTTGGATCTTGACGGCAGTGTAACGAGCGTCTGAAGTCGCTGGGTCCATTCCTTGGTCGGTTCCTTCTGTCATGCAGGTGAAAAGAGGACCCAAAGCGACTTAACCCGGGTTCGTAACCGGGTCCTGACACAATATGAGCTAAACTACTATGGTTAGGTTACAATTATCCAAGACAATTCTTTAGGCCTATTGTAACACTGTCCTATACAAAAATGACTAACCTTAGCTTTATATAAAGATCTTTGATGGCCTTTGATGCTTCTATGGAAGGAGATGGAAGTCATACACAGCTTTGCTCTGCAGAGAACTGGGCTCCTATTAGAAATTAATTTTACATGTTCAATTTACATGTCTGAAATGTGTATTTTGTGATCTTGCACAGACATTTCTCCATCTCAAGAGTTGTCATAGTAGCTTTGAATGCCCTTTAAATCTACAAGTAGGATAACGAGTAGTATACAATACAGTATATATACAGTCAAGCTACATGAGGAGAGAAGAAGATAAAAATTGTGTCCCTCTACGTCCCCTCAGCAGCTGATGTGCAGACTCAGAGAAACCTGAGCAGTCACCTGAAAACTCCTGGGGACCATCTCTATTGACAGCTTGTCTAAATCTCTCCTAACAAAATGTTTCCTCATTTACAGGGTGAGGGGGCGAAAGGAGGCAGGGCCTAAGTAATGCAGGAGTCTTAGGAAGGATGGACATTAGGGGGGTCTAAAAGGGTTGAGGGCCTCATTGTATTCAAACCTACCTGTCCAGACAGGCCCTCTGTGCTACAAAGCTATGACTGGAAAATATCAAATGCAAGGATAAAAAAACACCAACATACTATATGAGTTAGCATTTCCACATACAACACATGTAATTGTTGGCTCTGTAGAAAACATTATGGCGAGAACAGTTTTTCATCTAATGGTCTATTGAGGCAACCTTTTGCCATTGTGCTGCTGGGTGTTACCAAACAAATGTGCACACAGAGACAGCTTTGTGCCTGCCTCCCTAGAGGTCATGTAAAAAAGGCTTCAACATTTCGCAGGGAGAAAAGAGCCACATAAAGACAATATAGAGCCTGCTGAACACATTGCTTGACTTTGTCAACACTACCTAAGGCATGGTCACCAAAGACAAAAGTGTGGACAACAGACCACGTCATGTTGCATCCGTCAGACTTTAACACTTCTGTCCACCAGCCTTGTATTTGGTTACAGAGATTTCCATACCCAACTATAACATCTTCCGTCAAGATAGAACTGCCAAAGGGGGAGGAGTTGCAGTCTACTGCAGAGATAGCCTGCAAAGTAATGTCATACTTTCCAGGTCCATACCCAAACAGTTCGAACTACTAATTCTGAAAATTACTCTCTCCAGAAATAAGTCTCTCACTGTTGCCGCCTGCTACCGACCCCCCTCAGCTCCCAGCTGTGCCCTGGACACCATTTGTGAATTGATTGCCCCCCATCTAGCTTCAGAGTTTGTTCTGTTAGGTGACCTAAACTGGGATATGCTTAACACCCCGGCAGTCCTACAATCTAAGCTAGATGCCCTCAATCTCACACAAATAATCAAGGAACCCACCAGATACAACCCTAACTCTGTAAGCAAGGGCACCCTCATAGACGTCACCCTGACCAACTGGCCCTCCAAATACACCTCCACTGTCTTCAACCAGGATCTCAGCGACCACTGCCTCATTGCCTGTATCCGCTACGGTGCCGCAGTCAAACGACCAACCCTCATCACTGTCAAACGCTCCCTAAAACACTTCTGTGAGCAGGCCTTTCTAATCGACCTGGCCCTGGTATCCTGGAAGGACATTGACCTCATCCCGTCAGTTGAGGATGCCTGGTCATTCTTTAAGAGTAACTTCCTCACCATTTTAGATAAGCATGCTCCGTTCAAAAAATGCAGAACTAAGAACAGATACAGCCCTTGGTTCACTCCAGACCTGACTGCCCTCGACCAGCACAAAAACATCCTGTGGCGGACTGCAATAGCATCGAACAGTCCCCGCGATATGCAACTGTTCAGGGAAGTCAGGAACCAATACATGCAATCAGTCAGGAAAGCTAAGGCCAGCGTCTTCAGGCAGAAGTTTGCATCCTGTAGCTCCAACTCCAAAAAGTTCTGGGACACTGTGAAGTCCATGGAGAACAAGAGCACCTCCTCCCAGCTGCCCACTGCACTGAGACTAGGGAACACGGTCACCACCGACAAATCCATGATTATCGAAAACTTCAACAAGCATTTCTCAACGGCTGGCCATGCCTTCCGCCTGGCTACTCCAACCTCGGCCAACAGCACCGGCCCCCCCGCAGCTCCTCGCCCAAGCCTCTCCAGGTTCTCCTTTACCCAAATCCAGATAACAGATGTTCTGAAAGAGCTGCAAAACCTGGACCCGTATAAATCAGCTGGGCTTGACAATCTGGACCCTCTATTTCTGAAATTATCCGCCGCCATTGTCGCAACCCCTATTACCAGCCTGTTCAACCTCTCTTTCATATCGTCTGAGATCCCCAAGGATTGGAAAGCTGCTGCAGTCATCCCCCTCTTCAAAGGGGGAGACACCCTGGACCCAAACTGTTACAGACCTATATCCATTCTGCCCTGCCTATCTAAGGTCTTCGAAAGCCAAGTCAACAAACAGGTCACAGACCATCTCGAATCCCACCGTACCTTCTCCGCTATGCAATCTGGTTTCCGAGCCGGTCACGGGTGCACCTCAGCCACACTCAAGGTACTAAATGACATCATAACCGCCATCGATAAAAGACAGTACTGTGCAGCCGTCTTCATCGACCTTGCCAAGGCTTTCGACTCTGTCAATCACCAGATTCTTATCGGCAGACTCAGTAGCCTCGGTTTTTCGGATGACTGCCTTGCCTGGTTCACCAATTACTTTGCAGACAGAGTTCAGTGTGTCAAATCGGAGGGCATGCTGTCCGGTTCTCTGGCAGTCTCTATGGGGATGCCACAGGGTTCAATTCTCGGGCCGACTCTTTTCTCTGTATATATCAATGATGTTGGTCTTGCTGCGGGCGATTCCCTGATCCACCTCTACGCAGACGTCACCATTCTATATACTTTCGGCCCGTCATTGGACACTGTGCTATCTAACCTCCAAACGAGCTTCAATGCCATACAACACTCCTTCCGTGGCCTCCAACTGCTCTTAAACGCTAGTAAAACCAAATGCATGCTTTTCAACCGATCGCTGCCTGCACCCGCATGCCCGACTAGCATCACCACACTGGATGGTTCCGACCTTGAATATGTGGACACCTATAAGTACCTAGGTGTCTGGCTAGACTGCAAACTCTCCTTCCAGACCCATATCAAACATCTCCAATCGAAAATCAAATCAAGATTCGGCTTTCTATTCCACAACAAAGCCTCCTTCACTCACGCTGCCAAGCTTCGGCGATGTCATCTATAAAATCGCTTCCAACACTCTACTCAGCAAACTGGATGAAGTTTATCACAGTGCCATCCGTTTTGTCACTAAAGCACCTTATACTACCCACCACTGCGACTTGTATGCTCTAGTCGGCTGGCCCTCGCTACATATTCGTCGCCAGACCCACTGGCTCCAGGTCATCTACAAGGCCATGCTAGGTAAAGCTCCGCCTTATCTCAGTTCACTGGTCACGATGGCAACACCCAACCGTAGCATGCGCTCCAGCAGGTGTATCTCACTGATCATCCCTAAAGCCAACACCTCATTCGGCCGCCTTTCATTCCAGTACTCTGCTGCCTGTGACTGGAACGAATTGCAAAAATCGCTGAAGTTGGAGACTTTTATCTCCCTCACCAACTTCAAACATCAGCTATCTGAGCAGCTAACCGATCGCTGCAGCTGTACATAATCTATTGGTAAATAGCCCACCCATTTTCACCTACCTCATCCCCACAGTTTTTATTTATTTACTTTTCTGCTCTTTTGCACACCAATATCTCTACCTGTACATGATCATCTGATCATTTATCACTCCAATCTGCAATATTGTAATTATTCGCCTACCTCCTCATGCCTTTTGCACACATTGTATATAGACTCCCCTTTTTTTCTACTGTGTTATTGACTTGTTAATTGTTTACTCCATGTGTAACTCTGTGTTGTCTGTTCACACTGCTATGCTTTATCTTGGCCAGGTCGCAGTTGCAAATGAGAACGTGTTCTCAACTAGCCTACCTGGTTAAATAAAGGTGAAATAAAAAAAATAAAAAAAATAAACATGTTATGAGGTACTGCTATAAGGCTCATCACCTAGAATACTTCCTATAGTGTACAAACTATATGGTAAGGTAGGGGTGAGTTACCAATGACAAACTTGATGTCTTCAGATGTTCTTGGTTAATAGGTCTTTTGGTGGAAGAAAGAGAGCATTATCTACATGAGGCCATTCAGATGAGCCATTTCTTTCAGGGCACTCTTACAAGAGATGGGCCTAAGTAAGAATGGAGAGAAAAGAAACTGAAGATGGGAGAAGTACACTGGATCTCATTTTCTCCTGTGGTCCCCAGTGGCAGTACTTGCAGCTAACAATCCCTGTTTTGTGTTCACTGACTGGCTTGTTTTGTAAACCTGCCTCTCAATGCAATGGGTTAGGCCTTGTGTACCTATGGCAATACAATGGACTGCAACAAGTTGCATCAAGAAATTCTAAATATTGCTTCTGGTGGGTATGATCGGTCTGTTACAAAATATCTATAACTGAATATAAGCCACTTAGTTCATTGTTACCCTGTTGGGTAATATGACACTTTCACTCCGAAAAGAGCAGATGGGTGGAGTAGCTCATAATCAAATAACTGTATAATGCTGCTTGCTCTCATCATTCTGTCTGAAGAAATATTGAATTAGATGATACAAGAGCCTGTTATTGCCCAGCTGTTGAGAGAGAATGAGATATAGAGAGAGATAGAGCGAGAGATCACACACCATGGATGACGTAAGCTTATTCCTGGTTTTAGTCAGAAACTCAAAATAAATATTTCAATGGGAATGAAGTTTTGAGATTTTTCATTGTAGGATCAAAATTAAGTGGGTATGGACTTTAAATGAAGTGGGAATGGTATGCTCGCTCAAACACTTTTTAATACATCCCCTTATAAATGGTTTCTCCTAAATTAATATTGCTGTTCTTTTCATCTTCATGCCAATATCATGAGTATTTACATGTGTTGAGGAAATGTTTGGTCAAGTTTTTGGCACATTTCAGTAAATGCAGTAATTTGGTTCTACATGGAATCTAATAGGGTTCTACCTGGAAGCAGAATTTTTTTTAAAGGGTTCTCCTATGGGGACAGCCGAAGAAACCATTTAGGTTATAGATAGCACCTTTTGTTCTAAGAGTTTAGTGCTAGGTATCAACAGCCAATCCAGTATCGGCTGGAAGCTATAGAGAGCTCCGATTGGTCAATAGAGTTGCGATATCGTGGTGTATTTGCATAAATTCAGCTTTCTCCAACTTTGGTTCCACCCTGTTCACTCTCCCGCGACCATGCTCCCAGTGCCCAATTGTCCCCCCGCCGACTTCCCTTCCCTCCATTGAAAATGAATGAGGCTTCGTTGTTTCCTTACCCCCAACATGTTGTGTAGAAATGCACTATTTGTTGGGGAAAGCTGAACTTCATGCAAATATTCTGTGATATCGTGGCGCGATTGACCAATCAAAGCTAATTATAGCTTCCAGCCACTACTGAATTGCTGTTGATATCTAGCGTTCTCTAGCATTCTTGCTACTTGCTAGCACCTCAATGAGGGTGAAGCTAGCGTGGCTATCCGATTTATCGCTGATAGTGGAAATCTCTGGTGGTATACAGTGGTAACTCGTCTAGTTACGCTAGCTTCACCCTCATATGGGTGCTAGCAAGGTAACATTCATGCTAGGTAGTGCTACACTCTTGCTAGGTAGTGCTACACTCCTATCATACTATAGGATAACCCTTTGAAGAACCCTTTTTGGTTGAAGGTAGAACCCTTTTGGTTCCTCACTTTTTATTGATCTCTCTAAGGCTTTTGATACAGTTGATCATGCTATACTAAGGCAGAGATTGTCGAGGTAGGTCTTTCGGAGCATGCAGTTGCATGGTTTGCTAACTATCTGTCTGATAGAACTCAGTGCACTCAATTTGATGGGCTTATGTCTGTTAAATTGTCTGTCTTGAATGGTGTGCCCCAAGGCTCTGTACTTGGTCCTCTCTTATTCACTATTTATATAAATGATTTAGACAAAAATGTCCAAAATGCACAACTTCATTTTTATGCTGATGATACTGTTATTTACTGTTGTGCCTCATCTCTTACAAAAGCTTTCCAGAACATGCAAACTGCTTTTTATACTGTTCAACATACCTTGTGTCAATTGAAGCTTTTCCTCAATACTGACATGACTAAACTGATGGTGTTTTCTAATGCAAGAAATAGACCTCTGAACCTTTCACCTACCTGTCAGGGCAGGGAGATTGATATAAATATCTTGGAATTTTAATTGATGACGGCCTCTCTTTTAAATTCCATATTCAACAACTTTAAAAAAAATTGAAGCTGAAATTGTGATTTTATTTTAGGAATAAGGCCTGTTTTTCTTTTGAAGCCAGAAGGAGGCTAGTATCAGCTACATTTATGCCTTTACTAGACTATGGGGATATTTTATATATGAATGCTTCCGCTCAGTGTTTGAGATCAATTGACACTCTTTACCGTGGCACTTTGAGATGTATTTTAAACTGCAAAACCTTTACGCACCACTGCACTTTGTATACTTTTATTTACAAGGCCATTTTGGGTTTACTACCTTTTATTTGTGCATTTTTATTGTTCAGAAATGTGGTGGGTACTCTCTTTGTTTGCTGGACTTTATCCTGCTGTTCCAAATGTCCAAACTAAATTTGGTAAAAGGGCTTTTATGTACTCTGCGCCATCGTCTTGGAACACCTTACAAAATACTTTTAAACTGGAAGAACTTGTCCCGATTAGTGTTTTTAAATCACTGATGAAGGATTTTGAGGCTGATTCCCTGACCTGTCAATGTTTTTAATTTGCTGTTTTATACTCTTGTGAATTCAATTGTTTTAACTAGATTAAAGATTGTTGTCTGTCTGTCATTTCTTTGTAATGACTTGGTGCTGCCCATCTTGGCCAGGGCGCTCTTGAAAAATAGATTTTAATCTCAATGAGCCCTTCCTGGTTAAATAAAGGTTAAATAAAATAAAATAAAAATAGAACTGTCTGGGTTCCATGTATAACTCTTTGCACAGAGGGTTCTACAAGGAACAAAAAAGGGTTCTACCTGGAAACAAAAAGGGTTCTTCAAAGGGTTCTCCTAATGTATAATATGACAGCACCTTTTTTCCTAAGAGTGTAGCACTACCTGGCATGATTGCTAGTATGGAGTGGTCAATAATTTAGATTTTCAGCAAAAGCAAGAAGGGCAAATGAAAACAGGCCATCAAGAAAATCACTGGATTCTATAAATGCGACGACGACAGTAGAGCAACAACAGGGAAAAATGACACTAACGAGGAACAAGGGAAAAAAGCAGAAGTGCTTCTTTAGTGGCGCTATTCAGAACCTGTATCAGAAGTTTAAGAGGGAATATTCAGAGATTCAAATTTCCTACTATGAATTCTGCAAAATATGTCATTTGTGGTTGTCAAGCCAGCAGTCCAAGATTGAGAACCTTATTGAGCCTTTGTGTTGTGAGAACCTGAAGAAGGAGTGCATGTATAGAGAATGATCCCTTCGCCAAGCAAAAGAGCTTAAAACATATGACTTTGATGCTGATGAGCAGACATGGTGGTTTGAGTGGAAAACAAAGAGGGAAACATGGAGAAGCTCACTGTACATTTGACAGTAAAACAAAATGTGTGGAGGACTTCTACAAAGGATTGAAAGATAAGTTGAGGAAAACACATGTACAACATTCAACACCAACATTCCACATTGTGTCATGTTTTGTCATTTATTATCTTGTCTTGTCCCTGTGCTTCCCATTCTATTCGTTTCCCTCTGCTGGTCTTATTAGGTTCTTTCCCTCTTTCTATCCCTCTCTCTCCCCCTCCCTCTCTCACTCTCTCGCTCTCTCTTCTCTCTATCGTTCCGTTCCTGCTCCCAGCTGTTCCTATTCCCCTAATCATCATTTAGTCTTCCCACACCTGTTCCCGATCCTTTCCCCTGATTAGAGTCCCTATTTCTTCCTTTGTGTTCCGTTCCTGTCCTGTCGGTTCCTTGTCTAGATTTCACCGTGCTGTGTTTGTGTATCGCCCTGTCGTGTCGTGTTTTCCTCAGATGCTGCGTGGTGAGCAGGTGTCTGAGTCTGTCTGGTTCAAGTGCCTTCCCGAGGCAACCTGCTGTTCACCTGCTGTTCAAGATCGAGTCTCCAGTTTGTCCTCGTCATTTCGAGTGAAAGTTGTGTTTTTTTGTTTGTATTCACTTTACTGGATTAAAGACTCTGTTTTCGCCAAGTCGCTTTTGGGTCCTCTTTCACCTGCATGACACATTGAGAGAATTAATAACCTCTATGGGATCAGTGTCCCTAAATAGGGACAGTTGTTGCTAAATTTTGGATAATGTGACTAGAATGACATTGTAAACAACAGCCAACTTTCTATGGAACTTAGACATGTCTTATACAGGCAGAAAGCTTGAATTCTTGTTAATCTAACTGCAGTGTCCAATTTACATTAGCTATTACATCAAAAAAATACCATGCTATTGTTTGAGGATAGTGCACAAGAACAAAACACATTTATCACGGCAACTAGTTTAATACATTCACCTCTGAAGGTAAATAATGTGTAAATAATTCAGTAACATGTCTCTCATGTTTCCTGAGGGTCCCAGAGATAAAATCTAGTGTAGTTTAGTTTGAAAAAAAGTATTTTTTATATTCAAATGTATGAACTGGGTTCTACAGTTTGATCCCGCTGCTGTCTCTGGCTCCACACCACCCCGCCCGCCCATCTAGATGTGTGAAAGTTAGTGTCTTTACTGTAGGGAAGCTAATGATCCATCATGTATGACATCCCTGGGAGTGTGTGAACTAAAAAAAACGTATTACCATAGTATTTTTGTATATTCTCTATATTTATGTACTTGAAAATGTATAAATTGACCAATTTGGCATATTTGGGCAAACTCCTGGCAGACTTGATACAACGTATCGTGTAGTGATGTAATTATTCACTGCATCGGTCTGATACTTTGCACACACACTGCTTCCATCTTGTGGTCAAAGTGTAAATTATATCTAGAATCCTATCTCAATGTATGGCCTTTCTCTTGTATTTCAAAGATGATAGAACGCCCCAAAAAATGATAGTTTACCAGATCTAATGTGTTATATTCTCCTACATTCATTTCACATTACCACAAACTTCAGTGTTTATTTTCAAATAGTATCAAGAATATGCATATCCTTGCTTCAGGTCTTGAGCTACAGGCAGTTAGATTTGGGTCGGCAAAATTTGAAAAAAGGGGTCTGATCCTTAAGTTAAAAGAGAATCTGGGGAAAGAGGAGATCAAAGTTAAATACTTTGCAGTGAACTACCTGTGTAAATACACCAGTGAAATTCAGGTAGTTGTAATTCTCACAAGCAGATTCTCCACGCCTGTGTTGGATACACCACAAATGATACAGTTTCACTTTGCACACTGAACTCTTCTATGCGGCATGACCCCTCTGCTATCTGGTCCCATCTCTCAAAAACACTGACCTACTTCCTTTAGCTCTGCCCATCGGCTACTGCTGAACACTTTGTGAGTGATGGGCCTTCAACCCAGCCCCCCCCCCCCAAAATGTACCATCTCTCCACCCTTCCCTTTGAAATGGGCTTCTAGAGAGTAGGCCGTCATTGTAAATAAGAATTTGTTTTTAAATGACTTGCCTAGTTAAATAAAGTTTCAATGTAAAAAAATACAAATGAAAGTGAAAGAGTCACATGGAATTTCCTAGAAACCGGACATGGAAAAGGCCAAGCTGATGGAGGTAGGGACAGCTGTGAAACGAAGAGCAAATGGAATTGTGGCACAAGGCAAGGATCTCCCAAATGGAAGAAGTGTATTTGAGGACCTGTCAAAAGATCAGTCAGCTCTCAAGCAGTTATATATCTCAGAGGAGGAGATAGCGAGCATGGAGGCCCTTCTACCAGATCACCTGGAGAAAATGCGTGGGACAATGAAGATATACCAGGTAATATTTGTGGGTTATTTTATATCAAATCTCACATTTGTTACACAAACATATTATCACTACTCTATATATCACTAGGCTATGCAATCATTACATATTTCGAATGTGCATAACCTTTAGAATTTCCTGTGTTTCCAGATTGTCACCGACAGTCCAGGAGAGATAACTTGGAGGATACTCCTGTTCCTTTCCACATCACTGCAACTGTTTCAGTCCACAGACTGATTCTGGTTGAAAAAAACAGAGGCAGACCAAGATGGAAAATCCAACACATCTCACAGTGCCGTCCAGCCCGTTGAAGATCTAAGTGAAGCATTGATCGGAGTGTGGTGGAGTATGATCAGGACGTTTACCCTGGCATCGTGCAAGATGTTCACGCAGAGAGTGGCCCCAACCATTTTTTGTTGTTGTTGGCAGATGAGAGACGACATCATACAGACGACAGCATGCGCTTGGACTTGTCCCTGAGCCCCATTCAGTGACCAAAAGGCACATGGAGCTGGATGCATTTGTCTGGGAGCAACTTAGCTCTCTTTCTAGATACCCTTGGAAACTCACTATACAGTACATACAAAGCAGGACATAAAATCATACATTAAATAAAACATGTGTAGCTCTCAATGAACTCTTCCTTCAATATATGTGCTAGAATTTCTAGTAGTTGCGTCTGTGTGTAGCCAAAACATTGTTCTCATGTTGAAAAGGTGCTAGTTCCAGTGTTTTGGAACCGTTTGGAACTTTGTCTTATATTAATTCAATGTTTAACAATGGTTGTTGTTCAACATGTTTGCAATCAAATACATTTTTTTTTACATACATGTAATTTCCACCACAACCCATATTTTTCAGGTAAATTAGTATATTATGTATAATTTACATTTAATTCTTTATTTTATATAGGGAAATCATATGGTTGTTATCATGATCTCACAAAACGTTTGGGTGGAAATATCTTATTTTTCATGATAAGTACATTTTTCAGCTGTCACCGGGGCAAGTTTATACATTCAGGCGTGGTGTTGAATTATTCATATCAGGAAAACCTTAAAAATCACTTAAAAGAATATTCAATACAAGTTATGTACAAATGTATAAGAAATGTGTTATAAATAAATTGTATGATATTTTATTTTCAACTTAAATGTATGTTAAATGGGAAAAATAACCAAAATATATAAATTCCTGAATAGAACGATCGTATCCATGATCAGATATTGTTTCTAAACAAATCAAAGACAATTATAATACTGGTAAAAGCTATGCAGCTCGACCAACATCCGCGGGGACGCGCACCTCGCCAAAATTACCAACCAACGCGGCTCCACATACTGTACATGTCCTCTTTTCATTTGAATGTGTTCACAGTTGGAATAATTGTTTGAGCCGCGCTGAGAATTCGAAAAGTATAAAAGCCAACAGTCCAATATTATAGAACACCGCTGTGCATAAGCTTACGTGTTTTGGACTGATAGGTGCTACTAGTAATAGTCCTACCTTGCTGCCTATTGTACTTCAGTACTCTATACTATATATTAATTTATTAAAAATGTTCCCGCTTTGAGTTTACTTCTAGAATGTTACACGTTTTCTATTTAAATGTGGATACATTGAAGATACCTGTTGCATAATGTAATGAATGTTTTTGGTTAAGAGTATACATGGTTACTGGTATGGTCCGTATGAGAGAGACCATTTGTATAAAGATACCTGTTTTCAGGTGTACTTCAGTTCTGTTTTACTCAGGTATTTGAGTTGTGGGGAAGCTGAGGGGCAATAGGCTGGTATGCTCCAATCTGCTATAGCTGGCTTGGGATAGGCTGAATCGTTCAGTGTTTTGACAGTATTTGAAATCTGTTTATTTTGTAAATATCTTTCTAGACCTATGTAAATATCCATTGGATTTCGTCTTTCAGCTGTACAACATTTTCACTGTGAATAAACTGGATGCTATTTTGCACCTGATCCTGCTGCCTTCTGTTACTCACTACCCTTAATATGGCTGATCCAACATCTGGGCCCTACAACAGACTGGCCCATTTACTCAAAATGATTTTTGTGTGTGAAATACAACCCAATCCTCCCTCACCCTATGTGGAACAACAAGCACACAGTATATACATTTAATAAAATGAGTGTTTCTCACATTACAGTCGTAGTTCAGGAGTGTGAGTTCAGTGGCACAGAAAGCAGCGCTGAACGCGAGCCCGTTTTCCAGCAGACCAGTCATGCATGATGAGCACAAATCACCTGCACGAGCTGTGAAACCCGGACTTAATAACAAACAGCAAACACAATCTGCAATTTGAATGTTACGTTCCATAAGACACCAACATTACATGACAAGCTCCGAAGTCATTACATAAATCTTGTATAACAGAGAATGTCTAAGATTCCCAAGATTTGCTTAAATACCCTCCCACTCTCTTCCTTATGGAGGTCTGGAGGAGAAATGCACAGACATGCAACTGGAGAGGGAATTCACCTCACCAGACCCCTCTATCACAAGAAGGTGAAAGGTTGATTGATAGAAAATGGAAACAGCCTATCAGAAGGTTGCGCTCGCTGGCACTTGACAGGTCTGCCAATGGGACCTTTTTGTTTTGTCAAGCAGTTTCCTTTCATAATCACTTCCTACACAAGCTGCTTGGGAGAAAATAAAATGAAAAAAGTGCAATCTAGGTGGCCGTTATTAGGGGCAGGTCTTTACAGTGCAGGTCATGGCCTATGCCATACAACCCCACACAGCTCACCATTCACATGGCCAGAGTGGTCATTGTGGTGGACCACTCATATCTAGCATTGTGTTTCATCTGGGTTTGTTCACATAGAAAAAGCTTTGTGCATGATACGATATTACTGTGGGCTGTGTCTGTCAAGGAACAATAACGGACTGAGATGTGAGTCAGGTAAGGGGTGTAGAAATCTGACTACCTCCCCTGAACCTTCTCTGTCTGCATGACCTGGCTGGACGCAGCTGTCTCTCTATGCCCGTCCTGCCGCTCTGCTGCTTCACATCGCCAGGCTAAACTGTGTGACACACTACACATACAGTAGCTCACACTCCTCCACCTCCCTTCCAGCTACCCTGAGCAGAGAGGGGAAGAGAGATGGGAAAGAGCACCGAAAAGCTGGTTTAAACACAGGATGCATTATGATACCACCACAGCGCTTAATTCTTGAAAAGGTACATTAGTTCATCCACTGCAGTCTGCCTAAACCTCTTGGGATGAAGAGCGTCTGGACTCATTCTGCAGAGACATGAGAGGCATATGCTGAATCATCACGGACAGGGATCAGCAAGTCCCCTTTAACGTTTTGCGGGCAGGGCAGGGAAACGGGGGCTTTTCATGCCCTCATTGCAATGGCAGCCTGAATACATCTCTCCACAATCTCTTTTTTTTGCCCATGTTGTGCTGAATATGTGGCTGGGTGGCAGCTGCAGGTTGGGCGATAACAGCGAAGAGCTTTTGTAGCTGCTCTGCTTATGGGCAGGAGATGACAAGATGCCTGCCCCCTTTGTGTGGCAGGGAGAGAGCCGGGGGGTATGCAGGGACAGGGTTCACATGGGGCGAATGAAAATAAATGCTTCAGTGATGCAGCAGGCGTCAAGTCAAGCTGGGACACAAGCACCTTTTCCAAGCTGCTGATACCCTTTGAACTGATCTCCAGGTGCAGCTTAATATGTCATCATATTCCACAGTGCAGAGATCAAAAGGAGAATCTGTGGATGTCAGTGGATATGCCAAACCAAACCTGTTATTTATTAACAATTTCACAAGTACCACTGACCTGCCCATCTCCAATAGTCAGGCTAATTCTGGCCCAGTCCGTCTGAAATTGAGACATATTTGGGGATTACCATACAAGAAGTCTACTGTACTACCTGAGATCTGCCTAACACAATCCCCTATTATGCAAATTAAAATAGAGTATGTAAGCTTTTCTTTAACAGAAATCTCAGCAAGCCTCAGAAATAGTCATCTGAAACCATCCTAAGGGAACATGAAACATCTCTATTGCATTTGAATAGCCTATATCTGCAAATAGCGTAGTTGTTTAAGGAGACATACTGTAGCCAGCCATATATGTATGTAAATGTGAAATGACAACTGGCCACCCTCTTCACATCTATACCTTATACTCTGCTGCCCATCTGTGGAGGAAGCACGAAATAGCCCTAAAGTTAAGGATCCCCACTCATCAACATGTTAGAAAACCATGCCAGATCTTTGAATATGCATTGTTTCTCTGGTTTTGGTAACATTTACTTACCATGTTTCATCTGATAGATATTTGTCTTGTATGTCCTTGTCTTAGAATGTGATGTGGTAAGAATGCACTGTTTGTGGCTCATATTTCAATTAGGCTGTTGGTATGGCAACAGATTTGACTTAGACACAGGCAGTGATGGTTCTTTATTAGATTAGATCGTTTGTTATTTTCTGTTGATATTTGCTTTGTAACTACATATTTTTGTAACTATACATTGTAACTATATTGAACAACAATGCTTTGGTGCATTGTAATTCTGTTTTCCAAGAATACACAAACATATTATTTCTGAATAATGTGAATTGCATATTCACCACATTGTTACAGAGTAGCATATCATTATGCCTAAAGAAATAGAACAGTAATTATTAGGTCATTACTGTAACTAACTATTTCTAATAAACTGTCAAAGTAGATAGGCCTATAAGGTCATTAACAGACAGACTTCTTTGTGTTGATTATTTGCTATGTGGTTAACCTGGCATGTCACGTTGGATGTTTTATCTTCCTGAGATAAATAGGCTACACTTCTATGCATTGCAACACACATTCTTGACTTGGTCCATTAGAATAGTTCCACAGACAAGTCCAGCAAAAATATTGGAGTTTTACTGCCCACATGTGTTGTGATACAATATATATTCCTGTTGACTGTATTCTATTTTGCCATTGGCCGAATCGTTGCGTTTTTCTGTAGCTTCCTTTGACGCTTCATGTCATTTCATTGGATATAGCCCATATTGTCTTCCCATTCCTCATTGGTCCACAAATGGCAACGAGTTATTCCATTTGCTAGAAGCTCAATACCTTGATCTCGAAAGCACCCAATTGGTTCATAAACTGGGTTAGTGGTGCAACGTTCATCACAGGAGGAGGAAAGTAGGTCAGTGTATTCCTACTGCCTACCACTGTTCCTATCCGCATCAGTGCACATGTGCTGCCTTTCCACACGTAAGTCACATACTATGTTATATCTTATGTAAAAGTCCTATAAAATGTTTCCTTTATTCAACATTTGGTATACTGTGTGCATTTCTTTACTCGTATTGTGGTTTCAATTGGCTATCTAATGCCATTCCCGAGGATGTGCAGTCATCGTTTTACAATGTAACTTTTAAAGGCACACAGTGTAATTTAATGTCGTGAAAAAAAACGCGATTTGTAGGTGTCTAACCTATTTTAAACATCTGGAATGTCCGTGTGTAATTGTATTTTATTTGGAGGCTATTTCCTTCGATTTGTACATTGCGTGATTTGTCTGAACTTCCCTACCACGGCTCAGATTAAACGAGGTCATAGCTATGTTGCATAAATCGACTAGTGACGGGTAGTTGATTACCTGTTACAATCATTTACCTTTTATAGTCATCCTTTAATTAACAGCAACAATGTTTCTCCTCTATATGTACAATGCAAGGCAGGTGTTGGGCTGATATTGATACAATGTAATGAAAACATACTGCACTGGATTCTGTTCTGTTTCAGATGATATCAAATCAATGTGACAGTCACTAACAGATTTCTTTCCATTTGTAAACGATTTGCAGTGCATTAGGACTGTATGTTTCATTATTCAATGACTGTTGTCATTAGGCCTTATATGCTCCACACATCCTAGTGCAGAATAGTCTAATAATAGCCATCTGTTTCTACCAAGCATAACAAATACAATTTTGTTAAATTTAAATCTGTTCATAAAAGTACACCATCAATTGCAACATTTTGGGGGAAAACAGAAAAAAAAGTAAACAATCTATTTATGTGAAAGTTATATGTTGGACAAGCTATTTACAAAAATAGTCTCAACATGCTGTCCTATTCCTGACTAACAAATGGCTACAGCACACCATGTCCAGGGAATGCACAATACAATGTTCACATTTAAAAGGACATTACTCTGCTATTCTTAAAATCTGAAACAGCTATTCCTGAAAAAGTCAACAAGTGTATCAGTAATGTGACAGGAATAACATAGATGATGCTACATGGTTTTAATTTGACATAATATGCCATGAATGTAAATAGAGGTCAGTGGGGTCAGAGGAAATTCAATTGTGATTGCACTGTCTTTACTAACTCATTGATGGACTGTAGTAGGCTATAAGACAGCTCTTGTTATTGTTTTATGAAATATTTACCTATCCGAACTGCACATTAACACGGGAAAGTGGATTTTATTGGCTACTTAATCAAATTTTGGTAATCATTCTTTACTTTAGCGAGTTGCGTCATGTCACATTATAGTACGTGTGGCGCTCGGTTGCTTCCACTGAAGCGGTGCAACTCGCAGTAGCTGTTATGTTGGGTACCCAAAATTACACACTTCTTGATTTTCCATTTCTATTCGGAAGTCTCTCAGTCTTTCTTCATGTTGCTCTCATCCCAATAGCCAACTTTAGGTTTCAACTGAGGGATTCAACAGCAAGCAAGGCATCGAATTTGAACACACTCCTACAGGGTACAGTATATGACCATAAGCTGATCATATTCACCTGCCCTGCCAGGACGATGCTCCACTGAGCTTTCGATAAGCCTACAGTAGCTCTAAAAGAACATGCAAAATGAACAAGAAATTCATGCAAATCAGGAATATTGTAAAACATGCTTGAAGCCAACAGCAAATTTGCAGAAAGAGCAGGATATTCCGAGGGAGAAATCTGACCTTGAAATTCTGTACATGTACAGTTGAAGTCGGAGGTTTACATACACCTGAGCCAAATACATTTAAATTCAGTTTTTCACAATTCCTGACATTTAATCCTAGTAAAAATTCCCTGTCTTAGGTCAGTTAGGACCACCACTTCATTTTAAGAATGTGAAATGTCAGAATAATAGTAGAGAGAATGATATATTTTAGCTTTTATTCCTTTCATCACATTCCCAGTGGGTCAGACGTTTACATACACTAAATTAGTATTTGGTAGCATTGCCTTTAAATTGTTTAACTTGGGTCAAACATTTTGGGTAGCCTTCCACAAGCTTCCCACAATAAGTTGGGTGAATTTTGGCCTATTCCTCCTGACAGCTGGTGTAACTGAGTCAGGTTTGTAGGCCTCCTTGCTTGCACACGCTTTTTCAGTTATGCCCACAAATTTTCTATAATATTTTGGTGTTCTTCGGTTTGCAAGCCTTCCCCTTTTTCCTCCAAACATAACGATGGTTATTATGGCCAAACAGTTCTATTTGTTTCATCAGACCTGAGGACATTTCTCCAAAAAGTACAATCTTTGTCCCCATGTGCAGTTGCAAACTGGAGTCTGGCTTTTTTTGTGGTGGTTTTGGAGCAGTGGCTTCTTCCTTGCTGAGCGGCCTTTCAGGTTATGTCGATATAGGACTTACTTCTATACTTGTGTACTATTGTTTTTACAGATGAACGTGGTACCTTCAGGTGTTTGGAAATTGCTCCCAAGGATGAACCAGACCGGAATTTTTTTCTGAGGTCTTCACTGATTTCTTTTGATTTTCCCATGATGTCAAGCAGAGGCACTGAGTTTGGAGGTAGGCCTTGAAATACATCCACAGGTACACCTCCAATTGACTCAAATGATGTCAATTAGCCTATCAGAAGCTTCTAAAGCCATGACATAATTTTCTGGAATTTTCCAAGCTGTTAAAAGGCACAGTCAATTTAGTGTATGTAAACTTCTGACCCATTGGAATTGCGATACAGTGAATTTTAAGTGAAATAATCTCTCTGTAAACAATTGTTAGAAAAATGACTTGTGTCATGCACAAAGTAGATGTCCTAACAGACTTGCCAAAACTGTAGTTTGTTAACAAGAAATTTGTGGAGTGGTGAGAAACAAGTTTTAATGATTCCAACCTAAGTGTATGTAAACTTCCAACTTCAACTGTAGGTATGGTTAAAGTGACTATGCATATGTAAAAGAGGGGTTGGCGGGTGGTGGGTTGCGGGACACAATACAGATAGTCCGGGTAGCCAATGTGTGGGGGCACCGGTTGGTCGGGCTAATTGAGGTTGTATGTACATGAATGTGTAATTAAAGTGACTATACATATATATTAAAAAGAGATTGTAGCAGCAGCGTGAAAGAGGGGTTGGGGGGAGGCACACAATGCAAATAGTCCGGGTAGCCATTTGATTACCTGTTCAGGACTCTTATGGCTTGGGGGTAAAAACTGTTGAGAAGCCTTTTTGTTCTAGACTTGGCACTCCGGTACCACTTGCCATGCGGTAGTAGAGAGAACAGTCTATGACTGGGGTGGCTGGGGTCTTTGACAATTTTTAGGGCCTTCCTCTGACACCGCCTGGAGTAGAGGTCCTGGATGCCAGGCAGCTTTGGTCCTTCTGTAGCTCAGTTGGTAGAGCATGGCGCTTGTAACGCCAGGGTAGTGGGTTCGATTCCCGGGACCACCCATACGTAGAATGTATGCACACATGACTGTAAGTCGCATTGGATAAAAGCATCTGCTAAATGGTATAAATTATTATTATTATATTATTATATTGATGTACTGGGCCATACGCACTACCCCCTGTAGTGCCTTGCGGTCGGAGGACAAGCAGTTGTCATACCAGGCAGTGATGCAACCAGTCAGGATGCTCTTGATGTTGCAGATGTAGAACCTTTTGAGGATCTGAGGACCCATGCCAAATCTTTCTAGTTTCCTGAGGGGGAATAGGCTTTGTCGTGCCCTCTTCACAACTGTCTTGGTGTAAGATGAGCGTCAGAGCCGGTGTAGTACGATTCAATCTTAGCCCTGTATTGAAGCTTTGCCTGTTTGAAGGTTCGTTGGAGGGTAGAGCAGGATTTCTTATGAGCTTCCGGGTTAGAGTCCCGCACCTTGAAAGCGGCAGCTCTACCCTCTACCCTAGCTCAATGCAAATGTTGTCTGTAATCCATGGCTTCTGGTTTGAGTATGTACGTAGAGTCACTGTGGGGACAACGTCCTCAATGCACTTATTGATGAAGCCAGTGACTGATGTGGTGTACTCCTCAATGCCATCGGAAGAATGCCGGAACATGTCACAGACTGGAACATGATCCCTGCTGATGATCCCTGCTTTAGGTGTTAGAGGAAGATTCATGTCACTTAACCCACCTAAGCCAATCATTTGAAGCAATAGGTTTTCTCAACCAATAATAGAGTAATAATACAGTAATAATAATTGACCAAGTCAAAGGATGACAAGCGCAGTAGGCTAGGTAGAGCTATAGCTGCCACCTAAGCCTAGAGCTGACCGGTCAGAAATGTTGTTTTTTGTTAGACTATTGTGAATGGTTGTTCAGCTGTCTGCTTTGCCCTTTCCCTGAGGCACACACAATGCTCGTTAATCTCGGTTGCTGATTTTTTTAGACCCAAAATGGTCTCATTCCCCTTGAGTTGTGCATGTGTTTTGTCCATTCTGCTGACATGCTTGATATTTTCCTCTGGAGCTGTTTATGAGAGTAGCTGAGTGCAACTATAGGTGTCAACATACCAAATCAAAAGAAGGCATTGCTGTTATCCATGTACTCCAATGATGATATGAGCAGGAAGTTTAAAAGTCGAAACAGAACGTTGTTCTGTTTATGGTGCGGATAAGTGTGCATGTGTCTCACTGACCTATAAATAAAGGGGGGGTGTGTGGAGCCATAAGAGCACATGATAAAAGGAAGGAGAGGTGGTCTCTTTTGTATACATCTCCCCATAGAGCCATGATAGTCTGGGAAACATAAACATATATAGGCCTAGCTGTTCTGTTCTTAATTACAGGAATCACATCAGGGACTGGGCTGTCTGTTGTCCATAGTATAATGTGTGGCATGCAAAATGTAGTACTTTGCACAGAACTGCTGCAGTATGATTAGTCTTATAGGCATGAGATTTAGCATGGCAGTGGTGATCCTATTGCTAATACTATCCTGTTGGGGCTTGGCATAGAGGAGAATCTGTAGCCATCTCCTCTACTCACACTATCTCCAGATCACCTCCCATCTGTCGCCCATCTGAGCTTTCTGAACAAGCCACTTAATCAGAGCACCACTCGCTCTTACATCATAGGCCTAGATGAGTCGCCACTCCCGGCTGGCCAGTGTGTTTTACACTGTGACCTGACCTCTTGTCCTACCTGATCCCTCTCTTTTCTCTCCAGGTACTGTGCCTGTCGCTGGATCTGTGAGAAAAAGCCCAGCTCTGACATAAGGAGGCCAGTCCACTTCCTGCACCACTCATTCAGGTATGTGGACGCACGTGGTTCTGTGTGATTTCATAAGAATTGACAGCCGCTCTGAAATGAGTTTGCGACCTTCATTTGAAGTCAATCACCATTGACATTTGTGACGCACAGCTTCTTGCTGTTTCACTTCAAACTGGCCACATGAGCAGTTGGCGGGGAGAACAGTTAGGGATGAAGTAAGTTATGAGCGCAGTCAGTCAGTCATACATAAGCACAGTCATGTGTGAGGGTGGTTTTCTCTCAGCTTTCTGTGTTTCATCAATATTGTTTTCTTGCATCTTATTAACTTGAACTGGAGTCTTATTTCTGCTTTAAAAAAACATGTCTTCTAACCATCTATTCCACCAAAGCTTTAACGTCTCCTGTCTATCTTTCTCGACTGGCTCTTAGAACGCTCTGTTCTGAGTAAAGGAGCCTACTGAGAAACGGACAGCTTGACTTACATAGCGAACATAGGCCATGTCATTACAGGAGCCAAGCCTGAGCATTCCAGGACGGCACACAACAGAAGGGAATTACAGACAGCCTTACAGCACTAGGATAATGCTGCTGAGGGCACAGGACACTCTGTTTCATCTGAACGTGACAGAACGATGGGATCACGTCAGGGGAGTGGCTTAAATAGGAACACAACGGTGACATAGCATTAAGAACCTTATGAAAGGGAGACTTGCAGAGCAGACAGTATCACAGTGCTGTGTAAGCTAACCATGCGTATCCAGCTGAGCTGACACATTGTAGATTCACCCTGACCCTGTTACACGTAGTTCTGCCTCTTCCATACTTCACCTTATCATGTTTTTTTGTGTGTTTTTTTTGTCACTTAGATACCACATGTGCATTAAAACATTAGACATGATCAGAATCCACCTTAGTGATCTTCTAGTGTTGTAAAATGGATGGGGTTGAGTGTTACTGAATATGTGAATGCCATGGAGATGTTTAAATGATACTAAAGTACTTTCATTAGACTGATGAGCAGTGGAGTGGTGGTGTGAGGAGAGTCGAGACCTGCATGCTATCAGTGGGTTATGTGTAGCAGAAAAGGTTCCCTAATTGGCAAGCATTCAAGAAGTTCCTGCACCCCTGTATCCAGGCAACCAGAGATTTGTCACAACTAGCTAAGCTGGCCTTAAAATAGGGTTTCCTTTTTCTCCTTTTATTTTTGTCAGTACGAGCGAGAGCTTTTGTGTTTGAGTATACACTGAGCATACCAAACATTATGAACACCTTCCTAATATTGAGTTGCACCCCCATGCTCCCAGAACAGCCTCAGTTTGTTCTCTACAAGGTTTCGAAAGCGTTCCACCGGGATGCTGGCCTGTGTTGACTCCAATGCTTTCCACAGTTTGTGGTGGATCGTTCTTGATACCCGCAGGAAACTATTGAACATGAAAACCCACCAGCTTTGCAGTTCTTGACACAAACCAGTGCGCCTGGCACCTACTACCATATCCCATTCAATGGCACTTACATATTTTGTCTTGACCATTCACCCTCTGAATGGCACACATACACAATCCATGTCTCAATTGTCTCAAGGCTTAAAAATCCTTCTTTAACCTGTCTACTCCCCATCTGCACTGATTTAAAGTGGAATTAACAAGTGACAATCAATCATAGCTTTCACCTGGATTCACCTGGTAAGTTAATGTCATGGAAAGAGCAGGTGTTTGTAGGTGTAGGTGTAGCGTAGGTGTTTTAGCCTTCCTTTGGCTTATGTGACAAAATGAACGTTTACAAAAAGGCTTATTCTCAGGAGTACTGTTTGATGCAGCTTACAAAAAAAAAACATGTAAAAAAACATAGATGATGATGGGTAAAGCAAGTTCTCTTTGTCCCGTGGATTACATGGTCAGCTCGGATGTCTGTTACATGTCTGTGACATATACTGTACCAGAGTGAAGGGTCAGGTTGTAGTGTAGTTGTCTATGGTGACGGTGACAATAACAAAGTTCCTGGCTGCAGGCAAGAAATAATGGGGTGTAATTATGGTTTGGTTCGATGTAATCACACTCTGAAACTGTCACATCATACGGATAGGGAAAAAGAGCTGGGGAAAAACAGGTCAGTGGAGAATCTAATTACAATGAAAAGACTTTCAGGCACAGTGGAGCAGAGCATTAGTTCTGGTCTGATTACAGGAGCAGGACAAGCCACAGTGACCTGAGGTGGCTGTGCTTTTTACGGTATTTTTGTGCAACCTGGTCTCAGAGCATTTCGTATTATTCTGTATGTAAATCCGAGACACTCCATTTAGTATGATATGTTAAGTTTCGTGTGGTATGTATTCATTTGTGGATGTCCATCACCCATTCGTATGACATGTTACAAATTACGATTTGGATTATATGTTACAAATTTTCAAAATGAACAATATGTTACGAAATTGAAAAACGCATGATATGTTACAAATTCTAGCAAGGTGGCTAACTTTAGCTTGGCTAGGGGTTAGGGTTAAGGTTAGGAGTTAGGCTAGGGTTAGGGGAAGGGTTAGCTAACATACTAAGTAGTTTCAAAGTAGCTAAAAAGTAGTAAGTAGTTAAATGAGCTAATTAGCTCAAATGTTAAAGTTGTTAGATGTGGGTTGCTAGATGTTCACTTTATATTTTCGTTTTTACCTTAAGTAACCATCTGTCTTATGTATCCATACCAAACGTAACATATCATACTAATTTGAGTGTCCCAGATTTACATTTACTGTAAATCTGAAAGTGCTAGCAGCATTGTTAATATGTTATTTACAAAGCCTAGGAAACATGCAATTTGTGAGGGTAGGGCTTGGTAATGTGACCAAAATATCATATCACAGTATTTTCCATTTTTTTACAGTATGGTGGTATTTGATAGTATTTTATTTTTCTGAATAATAAAGGTTGAAAATAGGTTTTATAAGTAGTGGATGAACCTAGGATGGCAATAAAAAGTAATTTTAAGTGGTTTAAATGGTCTTTCTGACTGTTTTATGCTCAAACAAACTAGGACAAAACTGACAGTCTAGTTTATTTAGCACTGTATCCAAATGTAAAAATCCATACAGGTATACCTTAAAATATGATATATTGCCCAGCCCTATGTGAGGTTAAGGTCATCTATCGAGGCAAATTGACCAGGATTACAATGTCACAAGGACGTTGTGCAGGAAACTACAAGGAGCACCAAGTGGTGGGTTAGCAGAGGAGACTCATTTAATCTATCTAAGTGAGGTTAGGAAAAGGCCATTTTACTGATTGGATTATATAAACAGTGATCAATGTAAATATGGGTTTCTTCATGAAATGTGACTCCCTCTAATATATAATAATATATATGCCATTTAGCAGACACTTTTATCCAAAGCGACTTACAGTCATGTGTGCATACATTCTACGTATGGGTGGTCCCGGGGATCGAACCCACTACCCTGGCGTTACAAGCGCCATGCTCTACCAACTAAGCTACAGAAGGACCACTAGCGTTGGCATTGTTTCATCTGAATGAGCCTTTACATTAAAGACTAATCTCACTAAATGATGTCTCTGACAGACACCTAGGTTTATGTAGCATATGCTGCATTATGTTATGGACACTATTCCCAAGCATCCGTTTGTAGTAATCCAAGGTTTTCATTGACAACAAAATTAATTCTACTCACATCAATCTTCTGGTTCATTGTTGCTGGAGGTAAAAGTGAATGATGCCTCTCAAAGACACTCTTGATTGTTACCTAAGGGAGAGAGAGAGAGGCTTGAGCCTCCGCTATAGCTTTCACCTTATGTAAGACCTTATCATTTCTATCTCAAACCATAGAGATATGAATCGGTCCTCTTACATCACGGACCATCTACGGTATACGTCAGCACAAAGTCCAGGTTATCCGGCAGCTGCTCAGGTTCAGAGGGCTTTGTTATATGATGCTGCTGTGGTTTCCTCATGCCTTGTATATAAAGAGGACGTCTGACTCTTCACTGACTTGCCTTTCAGATCTGGGTCACTGCTGGAAAGAAACTGAGTGATATGTTTTGAGGATAGCCTGCCTAATAAATATTTGTGGTGAGTGTCACACCCGCTTTAAAACAACCACCGTTTATTTCACTTTTTGATCAATTGTCTTTGTCTAGGAATTTAGATTTGTATATCTATAGTGTTCTATCATAGAAGTCGCTTTCACGTCAACTGACCTTTTTGTTGTGTGTTATGGAGCATAATAAGTGTTGAAATCAGTGTGTTTTCTCTCTAAAGGTGATCTAATGGCAGACCAAAGAATGGACATTTCCTCCACGATGAACGAGTTCTTGTCTCCCGGCTCCACTGATCTAATCAGCTCGATCGGCACACCCGGCATGGACTACACACGCAAGAGAAAAAGCAGCACCACAGACTACCAGTAAGCCTGACTTGAAAACTGCTTATAGACTTTGTCCTACTTGCTACCTGAAGATAGTACATGTGCCAATCATCTTTATTATATTAATGTCATGTTCGGTCTGGTTTAGTGAGATCACATTGTTTGTCATTTATTCCAGATTTTTGATAAACTATATGGAAATATTTTCTTACTATTTTCTTACTGTGTGTCAAAGGTTTCCACTTAAAGTTGACAAGATAACTACCTACCTAGAAATGAACAACCAAGTAGGAACAAGTGGTAGCATAACCTTTATTTAGATTAGATCAGAATAATCCATATACTTCATTTGAATTGTAATATACGAACTTCCTTGCTTTCACAGAATTGATGACTTTTCTTTTGAGTAAGTATCAAATCAAATGATGAATGTTGAAGTACATTTGTAGTAAAGGAGCCAATCCCATGTCAGATTAGTTGGCCCTCTGTGATCCTTGTTTGGTCGGGATTGGCCTCTTCTTTGATCAAACTCTACAAACTGTTCTAGCATTTACCCCTAGAAATAGAGGTTAGACACTAATGTATTCCTCATCCCTAATTTAGGTCAATCAAAATGAATGCGCTTTGGTGATTAGTACCCTGAGAGTGACTGGTCAGTTAGTATGTACACTATGGATCGCTGTGAATATGGGAGAGCCAGTCATGCTATAGTGTAGATTTGAATAGCTAGAATTAGGATAAACATCAAAGCATGAAGGGGTGCTGCAGTAACACACTTGAAGCACCAAGAAAGTATTACAGATGTCTTCTAAAAATGTATTTGCTGGTATTTAGTTTGATCAGGCCTTCGTTTATTAGAGATATTAATTTGATTTGATGTATGATGTGTAATGGATGATAGATTATATTATTGTCTGTAGCTCATTCACTAAAGGCACAGATTTGTTTTTACCTGCCTTAGTGAGACTTAAGTCAACAACTCTGTGTGAATACCTTTGCGTCAATTTTGTACAGCCAGTCATATTTGAAATAATCTTAATTTGAGGCTGTTGAATGCTATTATAGTATGGAGTCGGCAAGTCTTGAAGTGGCACAGGATATGTAATGGGTCATGGCTTAATTTCTCTTTTGTGGTTTATGAAAAGACAGTAGGGATGAGTGGGATGACAGAGTAGGAGTTCAGCTGTGAACAATATCAGAGGCACAAGGTCTTTCGCCTGAATCCTCACTAAGAAAGGTCTCAAAGAACCAGGTTCCTAATTCTGTAGGGACATTTCTAATAACTATTCATTTTGCTTCTACCAAAGATGGTAAGAAAATATTTGAATGACTTGCATTATTAATATTGATGTTTCATGTGAACCAAAGGCTCTCCATGTTGTTTTTTACTATAAACATTTCAAATGACTTCTCACTTTAGTGTTTTGCTTTATTCATACTTACATTGCATACTGTAACATCATTATTTAATATTTGTTGTAAAAATAATTGTTTTACTATATTTCTTTGTACTAATGTTATTGCTCCTCCTCAAAGGGATAGCATGGACACAGACAATGATAGACTTGGTGATCATCAAGGCCGGATTAAAAATGCCAGGTAACCAAATCTCCCATAGGATGACATAAAAATCTATAGAATAAAAAATCTTTGTATTTATATTAGAGATTAGTCATGTTTCTGTAAATACAGGCAGACTATGGATGTGTTTATTTGTTTGTCTGTGTTAAATGCTCTTTGTATTGTTTGGATGGCAGAGAGGCCCACAGTCAGATTGAGAAGAGACGCAGGGACAAGATGAACAGCTTCATAGACGAGCTGGCCGCACTAGTGCCTACATGCAACGCTATGTCCCGTAAACTGGACAAACTAACAGTCCTGCGCATGGCTGTCCAGCACATGAAGACCTTAAGAGGTGAGGCGAGAAGGATTTTAATAGGACTGCTGCCAGAACAGTACAGTGATGACAACCACCACCATGCAGCTGATCAATAAAGTACATCAGAATAATACAAATTACATATTGATTTAGTTGTCTTACATACAAGCCTTTTCTGACTCACAGGTGCCGCTAACCCCTACACTGAAGCTATCTACAAACCAGCCTTCCTGTCAGACGACGAACTGAAGCACTTAATACTGAGGGTGTGTGTCCTTACCTCCATAGACTGTATGGTGTCCTCAGAGTGCGTTTCATGATGAGTATGCATGTGTGACTCAGTATTTCTCTTTCTCTCTTATCTCCCCCTCTCCCTCTCCTCTCCACAGGCATCTGATGGCTTTCTGTTTGTTGTTGGCTGCGATCGAGGGAAGATACTGTTTGTTTCGGAGACGGTCTACAAAATCCTAAACTTCAGCCAAGTACGTCCTCTCCAATATGTTGCTGTTTTTTTTACTGTAGTCATTTTTACCCTCATGAGCTATCCTGATGACATGCATATAACATTGATTTATTATTATTAACCTGGTATTACTTTACAGACATTTACATTTTAGTTGTTTAGCAGACACTCTAATCCAGAGTGATTTACAGTTAGTGCATTAATCTTAAGTAGCTAAGACAACTACATCTCAGTCAGTACATTTTTCCACAATAAAGTAGCTATCAGCAAAGTCGGTGCTAGTTGGAAAAAGTCAAGTACAAGTGTTAGTTCACGAAAGGCAAGTGTGTTAGTTATTTTCATTTTTTTAATGGGCATTTATGTAACGTGGTCTTATCTTATGGAACTCTCTCCCTCCCTGTGCAGAATGACCTGATTGGCCAGAGCCTATTTGATTACCTGCATCCTAAAGACATTGCCAAAGTCAAGGAGCAGCTGTCCTCATCGGACACGGCGCCACGTGAGCGCCTCATCGATTCCAAAAGTAATGCATCCTGGCCTCTAGTTACCAGCCTTTCTTATAGTGCCCGGGGGGTGGAGAACAAGGAAAGCAGGGACACACACATCTGATAGAGTAGAAGAGCAGACTGTAATCAGAGTGTCGTCAGCCTGCTGTCCCCTACACAGCTAGCACAGTGACACACCCCTCAATGTATCCCCCTGTACCGTGTGTTCCTCATTATTTAAATGTCAGAAGCTAAATGTAGGGTAGTGCTATTTTTACATAAGCCATGCTGGGTTCAGCATGAAAAATAAACAGTCAAAGAATTTCTGTAAATTCAGCAAAAAAAATTGTAATAGCAAATGATGTATTGTAGCTTTATTTGCCAGAGTAAGACTTGATACAGTATATATTTATAAAGGATCATGGGTGATACTGTTCCTGTTGTTGCAGCATAAATGAAATGCTATGTTGTGTCTGGTCCTCAGCCGGCCTTCCAGTAAAGACAGACATCACCCCCGGCCCATCCAGACTTTGCTCTGGAGCCAGGCGATCCTTCTTCTGCAGGATGAAGTGCAATCGGCCCCTCATCAAAATGGAGGACAAGGACTTCCCATCCACCTGCTCCAAGAAGAAAGGTACTTTAGTCTCCAATCTTTTCCTTACGTAACTTGCTCAAGAGTGTTTTTTCATCTCCTGTGATTCATTTTAGTTAACAGTTCATTTGGTTTCGTACCAATAGACTACTTACTCATTGATGTCAGTGATAGCTCCAGAGTAGAACTAGATGAGGATGATGATACATTCCCTGTGTCCACAGCTGACCGTAAGAGCTTCTGCACAATACACAGTACTGGCTACCTGAAGAGCTGGCCGCCTACCAAGATGGGTCTGGATGACGACAATGAACCAGACAACGAGGGCTGCAACCTCAGTTGTCTGGTGGCCATTGGACGGCTGCATCCCCACATTGTCCCTCAGCCAATGAACAATGAGATCCATGTCAAGCCCACTGAGTATGTCTCGCGCCATGCCATCGACGGGAAGTTTGTCTTTGTTGATCAGAGGTGAGAGATGTTTTATGGCATGCAGGCAGACATACAAACATGTAGCAAAGGACGTGCCAGTTGGCCCCTAGACAGTGATGTCCTGACACCTGGCTGGACCTCGTGGGCAGTCCAGAGCTGGATTTACTGTGGAGTGACAGCTTATGTGTGAGTGAGGTTTTTGTCAATGTCCAAATATAGCATCAGCAACATGTTCCAGATGGAGGTGTAATGGAGGCCCAGAGGGCAGACAGGATTCAGAGTAGATATGTTGACAACAAATACTCCACTGCCCCCTGACAAAACAATCCCATAACCCCGCCGCGTCACTAATACTGTTGGGTACACTGGGAATTTCTAGATAATGTCATAGGGCTGGGCGATATGGACAAAATATCATATCACAATATATGTTTTTAAAAAAATGTTTAAAGGACCGTATTTGATGTTTTTGAATAATAAAAGTTTAAAATATTTTTTTCTGAGTAATTCAGAACCCTAGGGTGGCAACACATAAATTAATAGCGAGTTCAATGGGGCTTTCTCCCTTTATACTATTCAATCCAAACAAAAATTATTTTCAGCATTTCCATCTATTTCTGCTTATCCTGCACTTTTATTAACATTTCCACAAGGTGCCACTCAGCATGATATTGGCAAAACATATCTAGCTAGCCAACATATTATTTACCATCCCACTGCTACTGTTCTAGATGACTGTTGGGAACATACTAGTTGACAAGGCAGTGGTTTTGGTTGGACAGTTGGAAAGCTTGCTGATGAGAGTGGTTGGAGGGAGTTCGAGGTTGGGCCTTCTGTGTTGATAGGGAATGGTCCGCTATGGTTACTCCCAGATCCTGTTGTTGATCTAACCTTGGTAGAAAAAAAGAATGATTGGTCAAAAGTCAGTGATCTAGGGAAACTGGTTCACAATTACATTGGTAGAAGTTGTTATGTATTTTTACCACTTTTCACAGATAGATCCAAGGACCAGATAGTGGGGGCACAGGAGCAGGCGTTTACGTTCCTGAATTTGATGTGCAGATATGTAGAAGACTAAACTGTCAGCATACTCAGTTGAACTGTTGGCAATAGTAGTTTCCCTCTAGTGGGTGGAGGACGTACAACCTGTTAGAATGATGGTATGCTCAGATTCCCTGTTTGTATTGAATAGTTTATCGTCTGGCAAATATAATAGTAGTGACCTACTATTGGAGGTATTATTGCTATTGTGGAGAATTGAGAGACTGGTTGTAGTAGTTAGATTCTGCTGGGACCCAGCCCATTTGGGTGTGGAAGGGAATGAAATTGTAGACCAGGTGGCCAAAAGAGCTTCAAAACTAGATATAATTGATATTAATGTTCCACTGGGTAGAGGTGAGGCCAAATGTAAGATCAGAGCCATTTTGATAGATGTGTGGCAGAAGAGATGGGACTCTGAGCCCAAGGGCCGGCATTTATATGCCCTCCAAAGAAAGGACGGTGGACCAAGATTCAAAGGTCTAATTAGGAAGGAAGAGGTGATGTTTGCTCGATTGTGCCTAGGACAATATGCATTGAACTCAGCATTCCATCTGGTTGGCAAGCATGTGAATGGTTTGTGTCTCAAGTGTATGGTCGATGAAATGATGGCGTATGTGTTTTTTCTGTTGTTGTAAATATGTTGAAGAGAGGGAAAGATTGAAGTGTAAGGTTATTGAGGTTGGACGGTTTGGAAGGGATTTTGGGGATGGAGGAGGGCCTTTTAGAAGTTAGTAAGGCTCTTTTTGATTTTCTCAGTAGTACTGAGTTAGGTAGGAGGATTTAGAAATGTAGAGCTAATGTAAACCGTGATTGACCAAACACTCCAGGATAGTAGGTGGCGGCATGCACCTTTAACGTTTGTTTGCGGACCCGACATTATATCATAGAAGAAGAAGCCGACATATGCATACTTTGCCTATTCCTCTCTGATAAGATTTCATTGCACAACATGCTTTTCTTGGCTTACACCGGCGCTGGTACCAGGCAGTGTTAGCTAACTAAATAAGTTTGCTCTGACTCTTAGTACATTTACCTAACTAGCGATAAGCATTAACGGCTAACAAGTTATTTTAGCAACACCTTACTAAGAAAAGACCAACTAGCAAACAGTCGTTTGCAGACAGTAAGATGCACAAACGAATAGAGAAAGTATAGGACGCTTGTGGAAAGTAGTATGTCACCAACATTGTTGCATCCATCTGACCTTGCGGAGTGAACGGAAAGAAAGTGCTGGTGACTCTGGTCGAGCAACTGCTCTCTTCTTGAGTGACGGGGCAGGGCTTGGTGTGGTTAGCGGCATGCAGCATGACTCAAGAAGCAAACGGACTAAACCATAAAAACAGGCATTACACCCGCCAGTGTTGAGTGTTTAATTTAAAACAAAACTAACATTGAAATACCGTTATAGAAGTTAAAGTAAAAACTGAAACCGGTCCGTGCATCAATACCGGTATATAGTCAAATCTGGTACACTGCCCAGCCCTAGATTGTCATGGCATTGATTATGATCAAACAAGCAAAGCAGGGGGGAGAATATTATTTTATTTGCATACAATAAAAAAAGATGTGGGCTAGACTTATCTTAAAAATGTCCTAAATACCACTGGCCTGCTTTGAGTCAGGACTTGTGTTTAATACTGTTCTCTTTTGTAGGGCCACTGCCATTTTGGCTTATCTACCCCAAGAGTTGCTGGGTACATCGTTTTATGAGTACTTTCATCAAGATGACATAGGGCACCTTGCGGAATGTCATAGACAAGGTATGTATCAGATTGAACAAGGACACCAATATAACACCAAAGATCAACGTTTTAGACTCTGTGATACATCCCTGAATCTCTTCCCATACATGAGTAATATTGTAATGTCTGGTAATTTTGTCATTAAAAAAAATGTATTGTGTCAATAAGCCTGTCACATAGCGAGTAGACTGTGATATGAATGTATCTAGAACGAGGCAGGCTACCATTTGGCAGTGTGCAGATATCATGCCTTACTGAGCTCACCCCCTGGCTGCCACCTCTGTTCTCAGTGCTCCAGATGAGGGAGAAGATCATTACAAACTGCTACAAGTTCAAAATAAAAGACGGCTCCTTTATCACGCTGAGGAGTCGCTGGTTCAGTTTTATGAACCCTTGGACCAAAGAGGTGGAGTACATTGTCTCCACCAACACTGTCGTCTGGTAAGTAGCTACACACATCTGTTTCTGCAAGGACTTTCTTCCACAGCCCCCATTTAACTAGTCGATGCATAATATTACACTGTATTCATTGTATTAGGGTCATATCCTAATAAAGTCGGATAATAAATGTACAATTTTAAACAGCTGATTACAATGCCTACTGTGTCAAAATTGTTTTATCACCACCACTATTGTTTCAACATGAAATCAATGCCCAACTCATATAGCTGTCTGGCTTGCCTCAGAAAACAAAGCATGTATTATTGGAACTCTTGCATATTTATTACGGTGTCTTTCTAGAGCTGTTGGGCTAGCGTTAATAAGCTGCCCAATGAGGTGTGAAGTGATGAGCATGCTCAGTGATGATGCTCACTCTCTCTCCTCTCTCCCTTTCTCTGTCTCACAGCGGCAGCGTGCCTGAAGGATCTGATGGCATCTATCCTCAGCTCGCCGCCTCCCCCCAGAGCATGGATAGTGTACTCACAGACGGTAAGCCTGCCCTCCTGCTGTGCTCTCACACAGCAGTTCACCCGCTTGGATGAAGTGTGACTGTACTTTGATGAGTTGACATACACTTTTTGTGTGCCTGGCATGACTGTGTAATGGACTAAGTAATGGTTTTGTTTTCCGAAATGTGACTGAGCTTTTGCGTTTGTTGCTTCCAGGAAACGGGAAGCGGGCCCTGCAGACTGTGCCTGGCATCCCCGGTGGCACAAGGGCAGGGGCGGGAAAGATCGGCCGGATAATCGCAGAGGAGGTGATGGAGATCCAGAGGTGAGAGGAACCATGTGGATTGTGTTATGATTGTCTTGTCAAACATAAATTGGCATGTCTGTATGGTCATAACTATACCATGGTCATTGACCCCCAGTGCATAATGGAAATGTCTGTGTGTGACTGAGACTGTATGGGGCTGTGTCCTGCTGTTTTTACCCTGGGTTTTCTTTACTGTTCCAGGATAAGAGGCTCCTCGCCCTCCAGCTGTGGCTCCAGTCCTCACAACTTCACCAGCACTCCACCCCCAGACATGTCATCCCCAGGGGGAAAGAAGGTAAGGGCTCCCACCTGTCCTTCCCATTCTCCTCCACTTCAACCCCTCCCAACTGGGAGGAAGTCTGCTATTCACTCCACTGCTCATCCATGTGAAGTCAGTAATGAGCACATCTGGTGGATGTTTTTAGTGTCTGTTGGTGGCTCATACTTCAGGATGCAATGGTGATTCCTGAATGTCAATTCTGTCCTGATTCTCTCACAGATACAGAACAGTGGAACTCCAGAACATCCCTCAGCAGGGCTGATCCCGGGACCAGACTCCGTAGGCTATCCGTACTCCAACAACTCCAATCTAAGTATGTATTTTTCTCCGCTCTGAAATCTAATCTCGATTACAGTTAATGAAACTATCCACATAAAATCTTCGATATTTAACCCTTGTCCTTACCCTATTTAGGTGATAACTCTCATATTGGCATTGACATCATGGATGAGCCAGGCTCCAGTAGCCCGAGTAATGACGAGGCAGCCATGGCTGTGATCATGAGCCTTCTGGAGGCAGACGCAGGGTTGGGAGGCCCAGTGGACTTCAGTGACCTGCCCTGGCCACTGTGAGGACTGTCAGGCTAAGGCAAGGCCTCCTAAATGAGCTGAACATGGTAGAGTAAGGGCTGGGTGTTACAGTATTCACATTGTGTCAGTTTGTGACCAGTACCAGAGAGCCATATCAACAGGGCTAATGTGACTGTAGCCTCACAGTAAGGCTGAATGCAGGCGGGCCCTGAAAAGGAAGGAATACTAGGCCTGGGATCGGCCATGATGTACAGTCCACCTCAGTGCGGTTGGGGAAAAGTGAAATTGCCTCATTACTCATGTAGTATTATTGTACCAGTTATCCGGGTTTTCTATGTCCATTCATCCTCACAGGCATTGAACCCAGCTCTTTTATAATGGCATTTGTCTTTGTGTGTGTTTTTACACTTCAAAAAACATGTTAATATTTCTAAAGAAAATTGTATCATACATGTTTATTCTAATTCTCTAAATATATATATATATATGTTAGTGTATTGTCAGCAGTGAATTATTTTTTAAACTTCCTCTATTGCTTATTTCCATTTTCTAAAATACGAAACAGGGTGGTCTGTATTAAGTTACCCTCCAGTGGCATAACACTGCTCAATCAACTGTAGGGATTTTACATTGTTGCTACAATGTGGAAATCCAAGGTACTTTGCTACAATATGTTGAATGTGGAAACACAGGGAGTAATCCGTTTGCTTGCCAACAATAGATGAAATGACAAAATCACAGACATACAGGACGTGCTTTACTACTGACCCCTGGGAAATGTTGTTCCCTAGCAACAGGCAGACTATCCAAATGACCCATAAAAGGAAAACTTTCCTCCTGATCTGAAATCAGGTCAACTCAAACCACAATTGCAGGCTAGGTATTGCACATGTATTAGTCTACTTTTTGAACTTTCAGTTTGAAAGTGTAGGGGTTCTATTCGAATCTGTATTGCTGAAGCGTTACAGATTGCGCAATAGAAATGTAAAGGAGATTTCTAATTGATGCAGCGTTCACCACGAATACAGTCTCCACTAATGCAGCAACATTGCCTCTAAATTTCAATCATGCTGTAAAGCTGAACTTTCACAATACAGATTGAATAGAGCCCTAGGTTAGGAGGTCAAGTCACAGAAATGATTAACAAATGGTTTTTAAAATATCCTATTACACACACTCTACGTCAGGGGTCATCAACTAGACTCCGCCTCGGGCAGATGTTTTTGTGAGTGGATGGTCGGGGGGCCAAAACATAATTACAAATAATTTGTAGACTGCAATTTGACTGCAAGAATCCCAAACAGATATAATACTTGACGAGAACATTTCAAACCCTGCTTAAATTTGTATACGATCACGTGTCTCATGTGTGGGAATACTTGGGAACAGATTTCAAAAATTAAAATAACTGGTGTTTTTTGCTAAATGATTTTTGCTCAGAAAATGTGTGGGGTCAAATAAAAACAGAGGGATAAGGTGAAAGTAACCTCTAAACTCAAGTGCTATTAATGGATAAGCATAATGATAAGAATAAAAACAATGTGATTTGAATGTCTTTATATCATGCTGAATATTTAGGGAGCAGAGCACAGCATCACATTACCAATTCTATGATGTCAACCAACCCTTACATGATTCAAAGTATATCTGAGGGGAATTCAACAGTAATTTCCACTGAATGGTGACGAAATCAGAGGTTTTCTCCATGGCCAGGCATCCCGCTCTGTACCCATTCCCCGAACAGTTACAGTATTCACTAGTCTTGCCATCTAGGAAGTATGCCCAGAACTGCACATGGAAATAAAACTCAGGAGGAGAGCACAGTAACACCAGTGCACAGCCCAATAACCATTGTACAATAACAATATATAATTACAAAATAATTGGGTTTGCTAAATTTATTTCAAACAATTAACAGAAAAATAAATTCCTTTGGTCAAGTATTTTATTTTAAGAAATAAGAGAAATATGCCCTTTTGCCAGTCTAGTCCCTTATAGGGTTTTTACAGTCGACCAGATCCTTGAGGCTCTAAGGCTGCGGAGGAGGTGCCAAGGCAATATGGTTATGATGCCCCTCCTAGCTCCATGCTGCGGTACGCTGGGGAGGGAGATGTCAGGGAGGGGGCAGTCCTCAGACTGCGGGCGAGGGGCCGTCTGGGTCACCGGGGTCGTTGTTGTAGTTGTTGCTGTACTGGGCTCCGCTAGTGGGCTGGTTGGGGAGGTTGTCCAGCTCATCCACCTGAGGGCCAGGGTGCATGTTGACCAGCTGGTCCTGGGGGATATCTGCAGCAGCTGCAGCCAGGTTAGTGATGGACTTGCTTTTGACACACTGGAAGTCAACATGGCGGCTCTTGCCCTCCTCCTTCTCCCAGGACATGCGGATGAAAGGCCTCTGAACGTAGTTGTAGATGACCTCAGGACGGCCACCAGGACGCTTCTTCACCTTCTCTTTATATGTGGGGTAACCTACCAATACATGGCGCAGACAACAGAGCCAGTGAGTTCACAATGCTGAAGCGAAATCTTACATTTTTACTCTGAACCCCAGCAAATACATGATAAAAATCAGCATCTTACCTTCAATGCCTAATCTTATTTTCTTCAGTCCTCTCTCCTTTAAAACTGATTTGGCAACATCTCGATTTTCTATATACTTGAAGAACCGGTATAGTTTTGTACTGTATATTACTGCAGAGAGAAAATAAAATGTTGTGAAACACACAGAAACTCATTATCAACAACTTTTTTAAGCAGTGTCAATTAAGTTGGTCCCTTTAGGTAAGTGAACAACAGTTTAATCCACAGCAGGGATTACTAATTAGGAAGAACACATTTTTGGTATTCAGTATCTTATAAGGATCCCTATTAGCTGTTGCGAAAGCCGAAACTACTCTACCTGGGGTCCACACAGAACATGAAACATGACATAATACAGAACATAAATAGACCAGAACAGCTCAAGGACAGAACTACTTACATTAAAAAATGACACAGTCTACATATCAATATGCACACAATATCTAGGTCAAATAGGGGTGGGTGGAGAGTGTGTATGTATTAACTCACTCTGTGAATACTCTTCTCCCATCTGTGGTGGGTACTCTTCGTCCCAGTCCACTACGTCGTCATCAGTGAGCACCACGATGTGGCATTCTCGCTCTCCGCTCTGGGCACTGGCCACCATCAGAGACACAACCATTTCCTCCAGGTAGAACTCAAACTGACGCCGGGCACCGTCGTTAGACAGCTCATGCATGAGGGCACCTAGGGACAGCGGGACATGGTCAGTCAGGAGACAGCAGTTCAGAGACGCAAACCAACACACTAACTTTCCATAACATCATCAGTTTAATGGAAACCTAATTAAATCACTAATAAGAGATATGAAAACCAAGGGCTCATGATTTATGTTCACTGAGCCAACCAGGTCAAGAAGGGTAAAAAGGGGGTGTACTCACTGAGGTCTCTGCACTTGATGGTGCTGTAGTCAAAGGTGATGCACAGATAGTCACATGCCTCTCTCAGCTCAGGGATGGAGATTCCATCAGGGCAACGGATTATCCCAGATTTGTAGTAATCCTGCCAGTTAGAGTGAACAGAGAAAACACAAAAGACAGGCATTACAGAGACTGCCCGCTATCAGCTCCCCCTTCCTAAAATGTTCAAAATGGCCAATGCCCTTCCCCCTACGTACAGATATCAGTTTATTGCCAGTTGAGCTGGGCATGGAGATAGATTTGCAAATGCAAAAATAAAATGATGCATCTTTCTAAACAAGTGCGCTGCCTCTGAGGCCAGATTGATCCATGTTTGTCAACAACAGCCCACATGTATCAATCCCATCCTCCATTTTCACATCAGCAGCCTACAGCCAGTGGTATTGATTGTTGTACTTGTTCTCAGGACATTCATAGCCTCAGTGGACAACTCATGGCATCTACTCTATAATAACAGTCTGAGGTTGATCCTATAGCCTAAAGTAAATGTTTCTGTTGTCTATATAATTAAGCTACAAAGTTTCAGACAATCAACAAGTAAGTTAATCAATTCAGGATTACTATGAGTAGCAGGCTGCCCCTCCCATTGTGGCTCAGGAGAGCAAAGATTAGCAATGGCTACGCTAGATCAAGGAATTGTTTTCAAGTAAAAACAGTCAATAATTGACCAAGTTAGTAAAAGGGAGTGTTGTACTTGGTAATACAGTGCTATTGACTGACCAGGATGGCTCGGAACACCGTAGAGCTGATGCCCTCGGCGACTTCATACTCTCCTTTTTCATTGGGCCGTGTGAAATTGTGTTCCCTTCCAGATCCAAACATTCTGCAAGAAACCACAGAACAGGTCACATTTCACAGGGGTCACACTTCAGTGTTGTTCAGCTTTCATACAATAAAACAGCTAAAGGAAAAAACCCATGTAGGTGACTTCCTCCTCATAACCATACTGGTAAAACAAAACTTGATACGGATTGATGATTTCACCATAACAAAGTACAACAATGAGGTCAGCCCTACCTGCCCAGCATGGTGTTGGGCTGTGCTGTGAAGATTGAAGGGTCCACCACGAACCGTGTGTTATCTACTATAAGAGTGACCCTCTCGGAGCCGGAGGTCCGGATGCTGCGGGTACCCAGGCCCGTGCCCAGTCCCTCCTTGCTATTCTCATAGACAAACACCATATCTCCCACTCCCAGGCTCTTAAAGCAGCCCTCAGTGCTGGACAGGCTGCTGTTACGGCTGCTGACCACCCCGCTACTACTGGAGCTGCTGGGGGAAATCCTCTGAGGACGGGGGCTGCTGGGCCTGGAGCCACCGTCCCTCTCACGGTCTGGAGGTGGAGGGAGAGAGGCACTAACTCACTGGCATGACGACTGACCTTTCTCACAGACTACTCCTATTACATGCCAACATTAGAATCCATCCATGTTCTCATAGAAATATTACTTTAGGAGACTGTGTGAAAGTGTTCGCACTACGTTCTACTCACCACTGTTGTGCTGGCGGGTGGGCGAGGTGACATTTCTGATGCAGGGGGTGAGCTGGCCCTCTCCCCTCTCGTGCGACGAGTCCCGGGAGCGGTCGCTGGAGCGGCGACGGTCACTGGAGCGGCGGCGGTCGCGTGAGCGGTCACTGCCCCCACTAGCACCATGCAGGCTCATCTTCACCAGGTCTGCTTCTAGTCGAGATGCACGGGACTGAGCGCTGTCCAGAGCAGAAAGCACAATAAATACTAATTGCAGTTGAACTTCACACACTTCTTCCCCTAATGTATTATTACAGATTGAAGGTCACAAATCTTGTGTCTGCTGTAACCGTAAAGACACTCAGGACCTCTGTCAGCGGTGACCGTATGGTCCAGGGCTTTACTAGAACCAGTATTTACCTCTAGAGGTAATTATAACACCACCCTGGGCCATACTGTCACAGTCACGATTTTGTGACCTTGTGGGAGATCTGTCGACGTGCCCTTGAGCAGGACGTTGACCCTGGTTGCTTCTGTGTGTCGCTCTGGATGGGAGTCTGTTAGATGACAAATGTGATGTAGTTGTTGAGCGGCTTCACTGCAAGTATATTGTATGTTTTAAATATTCAATAATAATAAAACAATTTTTAAAAAGACAGATAGCATAGAAGCAGCCCATCTAACCCAAGAAGACTAACTGGAGAGAATGGAAGGACACAAATGTATACGCACAAAAGCAGAATCCCTTTTAGTGTAGGCGGACCACTTGTCTATTGATACATCGTATAAAGGGAAAAGACATTAAAAGCAGTATCAAAATGATTGCGTCCCTATATAGGCCTACAATCATGAGTAATAGCTTCCCATTTACTATTGAAATATTGAACATATTGTCCCAGAGATTCAGTAAAAGCACAGTGTTGTATAGGATAATATCTGTTCCCTTAATATGAGGGCACATCACATCAGTGAGCAATGGGAGTATAAAAAGCAGGCCATCGTTCCTGTTTGGAGAAAAGCCAAAAAACACACTTGCATGGTCATGTTCTGCACCAGTTCTTAGAAGTTATGAAATAGAAGGACTGTTTTTTAAAAGAGTTTGCTTTGGAAGTTAGGTAGCTAGTCTCTCTAGGTACTCTTAAATAACTGAACTACAATGACCCAAGAAATGCCAAAGACTTCCTATCTGCCAAAACAACAGCCAGTAAAGGGCATAGACCATTAGCAAACACTTCAAACTTGTAGTTATAAAGTGTACATAGCACTGTCATGCTGTCATGACAGTGGACTTTTAAAATAATGACTACTGAGAGAGTTATGACAGCCCATCTGACTTTACAGCCATGATAAAAACAGTAGCCTTTTGTGATGTTGGGCTCAAGAGTAACCAGGCCTTCATTGGAAATCACAATGGTCAATGTCAACATTATGAAATCAAAATGTATTTGTTACATGTGCCGAATACAACAGATGTAGACTTTACCAACAAGTCCTTAACCAACAACGCAGAGCTTTTTTATAAGAAAATACTTGCAAAGAAATATATAGAAAAGTAAAGAAGTGCACAATGAGTGACTATGCTGAAAAACATCTGTCTAGCCAGCCTATAATAGGATGGACTACACCTATAGCACTATACACATGATCATGGATGTGAAATGCCTCCACAGAAATGACAACCATCTTGGTTAGTGTCAGTTTTATCTGACCGTACACACTATCAAATACAAAGTAATTGCCTCACCTCGAGTGCTTGCAGAGTTTGCGAGGTCGGTTGTTTTTCGTTCCCAATTCTCAGTGTCACTTGAGTTGCTATCATAAGACTGTGGACGTGCTGCCATCACCAATGCAGAGACATCCAGCCCAGATTACTCACCATTCATAATGTGACATGACGAAGGGAGTCGAGTTAGATATTAATTCACTTGGTTAATTCAGGAGAGCCAAACAAGCTGTAAATATTCACATAAATGCTAGTTATACATTCAGTGAATACGAAACTAAAAAGCAGTTCCCCTTCGCATTCTAACTCTTCACAGCTGCTCGCAAGCTAATGTCACGATGATCCCGAATAATACGAGCTAAACTAATTGTGGCTAACTAGCTAGCTAACTAACAATGATGACAATAGCACCTCAGCTAACTAATGTGATCACAACATAGCCAGCATTAAGTTAGTTACCAGTCCCAGCTAGTAAATAGCAGAGATGACTTAGAATGTTTGTAAAAATAGAAATATATTTGTATAGCTAGCCAAGCAGTGGCTACCTATGTGAAGCTGGCCACAATAAGGATTAGCCACAATAGTGGAATTTGCGGGCAGCCTTCAAAATAAAAGTCCCCCATTGAAAGCGGTGCAAACGGATACAAATTGAGGACTCAGGCCATATTTGGACTAGATCATGTTAAACAAGTTCTAAATGTTGTTATATAATCTTAAAAGACAATTTGTTCATTTGACAAAATAAAGCAAAAATCTGTTGAAATCGTATTGTGGCTGTAATAGACTTCAGTTGTAATTGGGGCATACTTATAAAGTCTACACCCCCCTTGGATTTCTTCACATGTTGTGTGACAAAGTGGGATTGAAATGGATTTGTCCTTTTATGGTCAACGATCAACACAAAATACTCCAATGTCAAAGTGGAAGAGGAATCTTTAAAAAAAAGTGAATTTATGAAAATGTTAACACTAATATACCTTCATTAGATAGGTATTCACCCCCACGTTAGAAACTCATAAGAGCTTTGCACACCTGTATTGGACAATATTTGCCCATTATTTTTTTCAAAATTCTTCAAGTTCTGTCAAGGTGCTGGGGATCATGGCTAGACAGCAATTTTCAAGTCTTGCCATAGATTTTCAAGCAGATTTAGGTCAAAACTAACTTGACCACTCAGGAACATACAGTTCTTCTTGGTAAGCAACTCCAGTGCTGATTTGGCTTATTGTCCTGCTGAAAGGTGAATTCCCCTCCCAGTATCTGGTGTAAAGCAGGCAAACTGGTTCTCCTGTAGGATTTCATCCTAGATTTTCATCCTGAAAAACTCATTTACCATGCTGGAGCCAGCACCATGCTTGAAAATCAGGAGGCAGTTAACTCAGTGATCTATTCATTTGTTGTGTTTTGTTTTGCAGTATTACTTTAGTGCCTTAATGCATATACATGTTTAGGATTTTTTTTTTTTATTCTGTATATTTAAATTGTTATTTTCACTCTGTCATTTAAGTCATTATTGTAGAGTCACTACAATGTTGTTGATACATCCTCAGATCACAGCCATTGAACTCTGTAGCTGTTTTAAAATCACATCCCGAAACAGTTTCCTTCCTGCCATGCAGCTCAGTTCAGAATGACGATTTAGTCTGGTTTAATATATCATCCACAGCACAATTATTATCTTAACCATGCTTAAATATATATTCAATGTCTGATCTGTTATTATTATTACCCATCTACCAATCACTGCCCTTCCTTATGAGGCTTTTAAAAAGCTCCCTGGTCTTTAAATGCAATATTTGACTGAGGGACCTTACAGATACACAGTACCAGTCAAAAGTTTGCCAAGAGTGTGCAAAGCTGTCATCAAGGCAAAGGGTGGCTATTTGAAGAATCTCAAATATATTTTGATTTGTTAAACACTTTTTTTTGTTACTACATGATTCCATATGTGTTATTTCATAGTTTGTGTCTTCACTATTATTCTACAATGTAGAAAATAGTACAAAAAAAAGAAAAACCCTGGAATGAGTAGGTGTGTCCAAACTTTTGACTTGTACTGTATGTATGTGGGACAGCGGAAGGGGGTAGTCATAAAAAATAATAATGTCAACCTCTATTATTTCACATATAAAACTTAGTGTGATTTGATAAGCCACATTTTACTTCTGAACTCATTTAGGCGTTCCTAAACAAAGCGGGTGAATACTTATCCAATGACTTGACAATGATTTTAGTTATATCTCTGTGGAGATGGGAGAATCTTTCAGAAGGACAAACATCTCTGCAGCACTCCACCAATCTGTCCTTCATGGTAGAGCGGCCAAACTGAAGCCACTCCCCAGTAAAATTTGCCAAAAGGCCCCTTATTAAGGACTCAGACCATGAGAAACAAGATTCACTGGTCTGATGAAACCAAGATTGAGTGCTTTGGCCTGATGGTGGCAGCATCATACTGTTGGGATGTTTTTCAGTGGCAGGGATTGGGAGACTAGTTAGGATCGAGGGAAAGATGAACGGAGCAAAGTACAGAGATCCTTGATGAAAACCTGCTCCACAGTGCTCAGGACCTCAGAGAAGGTTAACCTCCAACAGGACAATGCACACAACCAAGACAACACAGGAGTGGCTTCGGGACACATCTCTGAATGTGGCCCTACCAGAGCCTGAACCCGACCGAAGTCTCGAGAGACCTGAAAATAGCTGTACAGCAACGCTCCCCATCCAACCTGACAGGACCGGCGAGGATCTGCAGAGGGGAGAAACTCCCCAAATACAGGTGTGCCAAGATTGTAGTGTCATAGCCTCAAGTCTTCTTGGGTGTAATCGCTACCAAACTACTTCATAGTTAATTACATTTACATGATTAATCAGTTGATTGCGTAATACTAATTACAGAGAATCTTTGATAAAAACTACAATTCTTCAATTTAATGATAGTGAAGACACGACACTGGCATATTTCAAGCTACTTCGGCGTAGCCAGCAACTACTTCGGTACAACGGCAAGTGGTAGGGTCGATAAACCATCGTTGAAATCTTCTGTTTGGGAACATTTTGACTTCACAGTAGATTACAACGGCGATGGACAGAGTTGTGGATAAAATATTAATAGTATGTCACCACTGCTCATCGAGAATAGCCTATGCAGAGTGGCATGTGTAGCTTGTTATTTTTGGGATATCACAAGTCATCAAAGTGGCCCTACATTCATAGAGCCTCCGTGAGTGGCAGCGCAAGTTAGGAGATATGTAAATCAATGGAAGTTGGAATTAAAAGTTAAATGAGAAGGATATGCTACAACGACCAAGAGACAACAGCCAGGCTGCTACTAATTTAAATGGAGGTAATATTTGTAACTGCAGAACATGTAGAGTGCATGCATCCTCAATTAGCCTAGCTAGCTAACTAGTGTTTCTCGGTTTGATGCAGTCAGCACATGTAAAAAGTGAATGCATCCTCAATTAGTTTCTAGTGTTTCTCGGTTTGATGCAGTCAGGACATGTAAAAAGTGAATGCATCCTCAATTAGCTTCTAGTGTTTCTCGGTTTGATGCAGTCAGGACAGGTACAACGTGATCATATTTGATAAATTAGCTACGACAAGCTAGAAGTTAGCCTACTACCGCGCTTCGGCTTGGTTTAAGTCTCTTCCCCCGCCAGTCGCTCACAACACACACACACACACACACACACACACACACACACACACACACACACACACACACACACACACACACACACACACACACACACACACACACACACACACACACACACACACACACACACACACACACACACACACACACACACACGACTCCTCCATCTGCTACAGCGGCACCTCTTTCTCCCTCACGCTTTATCAACTCTGGTTAACAAAGTAGTTTACAAATGGACTTTTCTGCCGCTTCCCTCACTCGGATCGGGTCTAGATCCGACCATGTCTATATGTTACTGGTCTAGTTGTCTTCGGGTTCGTTCAGTCTTTATATTGAAAATGGTATTTATGCATAGAGTGGGAATGCCCCAGGTCCATTTTGGAACGGGTCCAAAGTGTAGACTACTTGAGAGGCCCAAAATAAATCTCTGTCACAACAGACAATGCAGGAACATTGTGAATGCTGTCACAGAAGCTGGACTTTTGTTTTGAGTCTTTTGCCAAATACACAAAAAAAATAACTACAGCAACTGTTAGCATTTCAATTTCCTGCTGTATCAATAAGTACTGGACATCCATAGGGGCGGCAGGTAGCCTCGTGGTTTGAGCGTTGGGCAAGTAACCGAAAGGTTGCTAGATGGAATTCCCAAGCTGACAAGGTACAAATCTGTCGTTCTGGCCCTCCCAGGCCGTCATTGTAAATAAGAATTTGTTCTTAACTGACTTGCCTAATTAAATAAAATGCATTGCATTATTGAGCATTCATATTGCAAAGAAGGCTGCAAAGATTCGGCAACAGGCTGAATAGTGAGGTGATTTCCCACAGTTAAAGTTCCCTAATATGAGCTACAACGCTAATATTGGTGTAAACTCTTCAGAATTGTGAGGCCCGACAGATTACCAGGACGCGTACTCAGAGCACACGCTGACCAGCTGGCAAGTGTCTTCACTGACATCTTCAACCTCTCCCTGACACCGTCTGTAATATGTAATGTTTCAACACACCACCGTAATCCCTGTACCCAAGAACGCCAAGGTAACCTGTCTAAATGTCTATGGCCATGAAATGCTTTGAAAGGCAGGTGATGGTTCACGTCAACATCATCCCAGACATCCTGGTCTCACTCCAATTCGCATACCGCCCCAACAGATCCACTGATTACGCAACCTCTATTGCATTCCACACTGCCCTCTCCCATCTGGACAAGAGGAACACCCATGTAAGAAAGATGTTTATTGACTACAGCTCAGCTCACTAAGGAATTATCATGGTCCACACACACCAAAAGTCAGAAAAGGCACAACAACGACTCTTCCCCCTCTGGAGGCTGCAAAGATTCGGCATGGGCCTTCAGATACTACAAAACGGTATATAGCTGCATCATTAAGAGCATCTTGACCAGCTACATTACCGCTACACAGTGTAGTACGTACTACCCAGTACATCACTGGGGCCAAAGCTCCCTGGCATCCAGGACCTCTATACCAGGCAGTGTCAGAGGAAGGCCCTAAAAATAAAAACTGTCAACGACTCCTGCCACCCAAGTTAGACTGTTCTAGCTGTTACCACACAGCAAACGGTATCGATGCATCAAGTCTGGAACCAACAGGACCCTGAACGGCTTCTACCCCCAAAGCCATAAGACTGCTAAATAGTTAACCACATAGCTACCCAGATTAGCTATCTGCATTGACCCTTTTATCCCTACCTATATGTACATATCTACTTCAATTACCCCGTACACCTAAACAACGACTCTGAACTAGTACCCTGTGTATATAGCCAAGTTATCATTACTCATGTTACAATGTTTCTATAATTGTTCTATGCCGTAAGTAAGCATTTCACTGTTAGTCTACACCTGTTTAAAACGCATGTGACAAGTAAAAATTTGAGTTGATTAGGCTGATACATTGCAATATGAATGTCAATGTCAATACGCACGATAGGCTAGTGAGGTGATTTCCCACAGTTAAAGTTCTCTAATATGAGCTACTACACTAATATTTGTATAAACTCTTCAGAATTGTAATCTGTGGGTGTCACAGAGTAGGCTGAGTACTCAGTGACATCCACAGATTACAATTCTGAAGAGATTACACAGAAATGTGCATCGTAGCTCTTATTGCAGGACTCTGAAATCACTGTGAAATGAGCCTCATTAAGCTCACCAGTCAATATACTATGTATTGAACATTCATATTACAATGTACATCCTTACCTATGGATCTTGGTTCCATGAAATGGGATAAGGCTGTAACGTGCATGTTAGTATGCCCCCAACGCAATTATGAACTGTAACATCCAGTGCTATTTCAACTTTTTTTTGTTTTGTTATCAAATGAACAAATAATTGTATTACCACTATTTGTTTCCGTTTGCATCACTTTCAATTGAGGACTTTTATTTTGAAGGCATACAGCAAATTCCACTATTGTAGCTGAGCTTCACATAGGTTAAGTGGCTAATATGAGCAAACATAATGTGTAAACAGTTGGCTATTGACTCGTCAGCTAACTAACTGGACAAAACACAACCTAGGTAGTTTCATGTCAAGTTAGCTAGCTAGCTGCATTAGTTCAGGGTATTGATCAATAACCAATCAGTTACGTTAGCTACAACAAGCTTAATGTGCAGAGGAACTACCAGTAAACTAGCTCGCTCAAACATGTGAACACTTACATTCACCAAAACAAGTCTTACCTTTTAAATGACAAATATTATCGCATTAATATCATATACCCTGTACAAATCATATACATGGAATTCAAAGGATCAATCCAATCCGTTAAAATAATTGATCTTGGTTTGGCATTGTCCGCTAAAAGGCAAAAGAGATGTTGTCCTTCTATTTGCAAACAAACTCATGCTCAGAAGCTCTCGCGAGATTTGACTGTCATTTTTAAAAATAAATATATAGCCCAGTGTCTTCTTCTTCTTCTTCTTCTTGGCAGTCCGCAAACAAATATCATAGGTGCATGCCGCCACCTACTGTATTTGCTGTGTATCAATGTACTATTCTAGAGCCTGAATTCATTACACTTTGTGAGAAAAAAAAATGCCCTTCCAACTAACCCTACACCCATTAAAACCTCACCACTATTCCACTACTTTGGCCCCATCTGATCCTACTCCAGGCCAGCAGTCTGTGAGGATGGGACACTATAATTCAAAAACATCTAACGCTTCGGCAGTAAAATCTCGTACACCCAAGTACTTCTCTGCAGCTGCCACCTATCTATCCTCTGTGATTCACGTTTCATCCCTGCAGTACAATTGACAACCATGGCCTTGAACGCCAAAAAAAAAAAAAAACTTACTGAAGTACGTTATTCCTATCACTCTATTGGCCTCGGCCTACTCACAGGGATTCTCTTAGGATCCCTCACCCTGGACCCATCTTCCTCTCCCACTCTCTTCACTGCCTTATCATAAGGACACCTTCTGCACTACTCTGATCATGGCAATCTCAACCTGCCCTTCTCTCACCAAACACAGTTCTGATCTCCAGTACCACGGGTACCCCTACAGTTTACACACCCAACTTTTTCCACTGATACTACACATTCCTTTGTCTCATGTCCTCCTGCACACTTCTCAAATCTAGGAATCTCCCTCCAACAAACACACTGCTTATCTGAGGTTTGAGACGGACTACATCGTATAAAGTGTATTGCCGCCCCCTACTGTACAGGGTAGTGAACAATAGAATGAAAAAACATTGAAGAATAAACCCCGACATAATACAAAAAATAGACACATTAAAACCCCGTCCCACTTCTCCAGTCACAATCTAATTCAAGTCACATCCCTACAGGCTCGGGGGCCTGTGATGATGGAACATTCTTCGACAGGATTCCCTGCAGGCCTCTGCTGTAAAATCACTGAGTCCCAAAAAGTGTTCAGCTGCACTCACAATGATCACATTTTTCTCAGATTCCTTCCATTTGTGGTGTGCAGTTTATGAACATTTCAATAAATGATACAAAGTCCACCTTTTTCATATTCAATTTATTATGATCCTTCAGTTGCCGAGAAACATTGGCCGTGTTTGAGAGAAAGAAAAAGGTCATGTGTCATGGTTAAAATGTGACCAACTGATCGACAAATAATAATGAGTAGTTATTTATGATCCAAATGGAATGCCAAACAAACTCATTCACTGGTGCAGGCTCTACTAAAGCGTACCATGCGGTAGGACTTTAACAGTGAGGAGACATACGAGGAACATGTGCTTTTTTTTGCCTATGTGAGGATTTTTATTTGCAAGTGGATATAGCCAGTAGACTTAATAAACTTATCGGAATCAAGGAGAGCCCTAACAAATGAAAACCCAGGCTTCAATCCATGCCGACCTGTTACCTGTCTGTCTAGTCTCCCAAACAAAGCAAAGGCATGTTTCTTGTAGCAACACCCACGACCCAGAACGCATCACAAATCCTACCAATTACATAATTGATAATCAAGTTCAATAAAAGGTATGCCAATGATATACAAACACATTCAGGAAATATATTCACATGATACATATCCCCACATCACTAACAGTCAATAAATGTGATTCTCCTAATAAACGGAGATTAATCCATGTCTGGACATAATCAGGCAAGACTTTAGATAATGTGACGTATAACATAATGACAATCGTCACGTTTACTCCCTATTCTCCTTGACGCACGAAGTGTGGAGAAAAAGCACTAAACAGTTATAGGTTTACCACTTCCCTTGAAATGAAGGCCGTCAAAAGCATTTCAACACAAAAACAAGGGGTTTACATAACCAAGCTGAATGTACAGGAACAGGAACCATAATAGGAGCTGGCTGGCATTTCACCAGGGTCCTGACATTGCATTGCAGGAGGCCTACACAGGTAAACATGAATGAGCAACATCACCTGAAACAATGAGAACATGCACTCTGTATGATTGTTCATCTTGAACAACAGCTTCACTCCCAGGTCTTCACTGACCTGCTTGGTTGTTGAGGGCGTGTCCACCCTTCTTGGCACAGTCACCTTTTGCAGAGAAGGGGAGTCAGGTGAATCAGGAAAGCAATGTTCAGTTTTGACTGCCACTAACCCAGCAGAACCAAGGGCAGGGTCAGACCCCTCCCCAGCTTCAGGCCTAGGGTACAACTCAGTATTATCAGTCTCAGGACATAGTGTGTGAGGGGCTCTTCACTCTTACCAGCAACCGGCAGAGACTCCGCCCCACCGCCATCCATCAGCTCAGCAGTATTGGCCATGGGCTGCTGGCTAGCCACCAGCTCATCAACAGCATCAGAAACTGGCAGCTCCACTGGAGTCTCGGGCACCCCAGCCTGCAGCTCGGACTCACCTCCAGCAGGAAGCAGAAGATCAGGGACAGGTAGATCAGGGACCTCACCAGCAGACAGAGAAAGCTCATACTCTCCTCCAGGAGCGCACCGCAGAACAGAGTGGACAGTTCCTCATCGGTAACAGTGCTTGACTGTGGGGCCTCTACAACAGGTGACGAATCAGCCGACGCCTCGGACCTCCATGGCTGGTGGAACACGCAGGTTTCCAGTACGTGCCCGTGCTTGTCGCAGTGATAACACCAGGCCTTGCCACCAAGGCAGACTTCCCAGTCATGGCCACAGTCACATGCACAGGTTCTCTTAGGGGTGCAGGTATTGCAGTCGCACAGCTCCTTCCCCAGAGACAGGCCTCGCCCCATCACCTCCAGTAGAATCCGTTGCACCTTGAAGAGCTGTATTTATTCCAGATGTTATTATCTTTCTATTTTGCTTTATGCAATGTTGGGAAGGGTCCATAAGTAAGCATTTCACTGTTATTCTACACACATTTGATTGGATTTGAGCATATAACCTCAGCTGGCATACTATATTCTTCCCGTCGGCATACACTGGATACATGACCAAATCTTTTGCATTCATGACACTGAAGGGGTTTGTGCACATAGGTTCTTACAGGGTATCTCACAAAGCCTAATTTACATGAGAAGGGAGAGATTCTTCTTCTTCCTTCAGTGTCTCAACTCCTTGTCTTACTTCCACTCAGAGTGTGAATTATACCTTAACATTCGGTCCTCCTTTGTGTACAGGCGCTTCATGTGCACGGGCTTAATAGTAAAGACGTGTTTTTTAGAACTTTTTAATTTGAAATGAACACATTCGGTGAATGCCATTGTAGCCGTAATTAATTGATGTGTCATTTTTTTTAGAAAGACAAGTTGGGATACTTGTCCCAGGATGACAAGTAGATACATGGAATAAATTAGTTTCAACCATGACACAGTACTAGGGATGTACATTTAATTTGGAATAAGCTTTTATTTTAATAGTTATCACTATAGAAGTACAAATTGCATATAAAACTAGTAAAATTCTTAAATTAGCATTATTTGGAGCCCCCCCAAAGTTTGACTTTGTTGCATTTTGTCTCATTCAGGGGGTCACCGACTCCCCCGTAACTCCACCTCACAAATGTAGACCTGACATTTTTTTTGCAAATATTCCATTTATTAATGCATATAAAAATAATCTCACATGATATTCACATTGAAATCAATCTTTTTTTTACATTTTGTGCTTTTCATGAATTCTTATTTTGAAATCACAAAGCATCTGTGAGAGTAGTAAACAGTGATGTCATTAGGATTATTACGGGATAAACAGCAACCACCAAGTTGGTCCTCATTGTGAACATTATTTAAAGTAAACAGTGCTTTACACTGAAATAAAGCAATGTCAAGGAGATGGACATATCAAAGACAATAACTAACCTTTTTTGAGACTGCTAACGGTAATTTGACACATACAAATCAAATCAAACTTTGTCTCATGCGCCGAACACAACAAGTATAGACTTTACCGTGAAATGCTTACTTACAAGCCCTTAACCAACAGTGCAAGAAGAGTGAAGAAAATATGTACCAAATAAACTCAAGTAAAAAAATAACAAAAAGTAACACAATAACATAACAATAACAAGGATATACAAGGGGTACCGGTACCGAGTCAGTGTGCGGGGGTACAAGTTAGAGATCATTTGTACATGTAGGTAGGGGTGAAGTGACTATGCATAGATAATAAACAGCGAGTAGCAGCAGTGTACAAAACAAATGGGGGGGGTCAATATAATAGTCCGATGGCCATTTGATTAGTTGTTCAGCAGTCTTTTGGCTTTGGGGTAGAAGCTGTTAAGGAGACTTTTGGTCCTAGAATTGGTGCTGCGATACCGCTTGCCGTGCAGTAGCAGAGAAAATAGTCTATGAGTGGGTGACTGGAGTCTGTGACAATTTTATGGGCTTTCCTTTATCACCACCTAATATTTGGATGGCAGGAAGCTTGGCCCCAGTGATGCACTGGGCCGTATGCACTACCCTCCGTAGCGCTTTACAGTCAGATGCCGAGCAGTTGCCATACCAGGTGGTGATGCATTACTCTCGATGGTGCAGCTGTAGAACTTTTTGAGGATCTGGGGACCAATGCCAAATCTTTTCAGTCTCCTGAGGGGGAAAATATTTTGTTGTGCCCTCTTCACGACCGTCTTGTTGAGTTTGGACCATGATTGTTTGTTGGTGATGTGGACACCAAGAAACTTTAAACTTTCAACCTGCTCCACTACAGCCCCGTTGATGTTAATGGGGGCTTGTTCGGACCGCCTTTTCCTGTAGTCCACAATCAGCTCCTTTGTCTTGCTCACATTGAGGAAGAGGTTGTTGTCCTAGCACCACACTGCCAGTTCTCTGACCTCCTCCCTATAGGCTGTTTCATCATTGTCGGTGATCAGGCCTACCACTGTTGTGTCATCAGCAAACTTAATGATGGTGTTGGAGTCGTGTTTGGCTATGCAGTCGTGTGTGAACAGGGAGTACAGGAGGGGACTAAGTACACACCCCTGAGAGGCCCCAGTGTTGAGGATCAGCATGGCAGACGTGTGGTTGCCTACCCTTACCACCTGGGGCGGCCCGTCAGGAAGTCCAGGATCCAATTGCAGAGGGAGGTGTTTAGTAGTAGGATCCTTAGCTTAGTGATGAGCTTTGTGGGCACTATGGTGTTGAACGCTGAGCTGTCTTCAATGAACAGCATTATCGCATAGGTGTTCCTTTTGTCCAGGTGGGAAAGGGCATCTGTGGATCTGTTGGGGTGGTATGTGAATTGGAGTGGGTCTAGGGTATCCGGGAGGATGCTGTTGATGTGAGTCATGACCAGCCATTCAAAGCACTTCATGGCTACCCACGTGAGCGCTACGGGGCGGTAATCATTTAGGCAGGTTACCTTCTCTTCCTTGGGCTCAGGGACTATGGTGCTCTGCTTGAAACATGTAGGTATTACAGACTCAGTTAGGGAGAGGTTGAAAATGTCAGGGAAGACACTTGCCAGTTGGTCCATGCATGCTTTGAGTTCATGTCCTGGTAATCCATCTGGCCCCGCGGCTTTGTGAATGTTGACCTGTTTAAAAGTCTTGCTCACATCGGCTACCGAGAACATTTTCACACAGTCATCCAGAACAGCTGGTGCTCTCGTGCGTGCCTCAGTGTTGCTTGCCTCGAAGCAAGCATAATTGGCATTTAGCTCATCTGGTAGGCTTGCGTCACTGGGCAGCTCGGGTCTAGGTTTCCCTTTGTTGACCGTAATAGTTTTCAAGCTCTGCCACATCCAACGAGTGTCAGGGCTGGTGTAGTAGGAGGTGAAGGTGGTAAAGTGGTGTAAAAAAATATATACTGTTCTGTGTGCTTTAGTCCAGGTAGTGGTCATTAACAAAATGTGTCTTGTTAATTCAAATGCAGAAAAACCAGGAAATAAATATAAAATATAAATAAATAAATAGTAAATACATTAATAAAAACATAATTAGAATAATAATTTAGAAAATATCTCAAACTAAAATGAGTTTCACAAGTTTCATTGTGAAATTTCAACTGTTTTTTTACGAGGTATTACTTGTGTAAGACTGAAAAGAAGACAAACCCTGAGTACTCAGGCTTAACTTGTATACAGGCTCAGTCCTGTGAGATCATCAGGAAGCAGACTCCGGATCTTCCCTGATTGTCCATGTTGTTGTGCTTTGGCGTGTGAGGCTGCAATTATATCCTTTAACTTCAGCTGAAGCCAGTCTTGTCTCTCCCCCACCTGCTTGTGTACTCCCACGTTATGCATGAGCTGGACCTCACTGATGGACCTCTTTCTGTTGGTCAGAGAATAACCATTGCAACCCATTTTAATTGAGGTGACTTAGAATACAGGACACAACAAAGCAATGAAATGCCATTGAGGAATAAACCACGGTATGAAATGCAACACACAAAATTGCATTTCGAAGGTTAAGTCGGTCAACTTACCTCATTGGTCTCGCCTCTGTGTGTAAACTGCAGAGGACAATTATCAAAACAATTTTGTCCAAAGATCTGATGGAAAGCATATTGATTGCCTGAAAAATTAAGAACACGTCTCAGCAATCTTCTATGAACTTATTTAACTCATTATTACAAGTAAATCTGTTTTCAATAAAGGTCAGTAACATGTCTATCTCTTTAACTCTGTGGTAAGACAATGCTTCACATTTAACATAACGTTAAGACAGTTATTAAATGTATCTTAGATTATCAATATCAGATTACAACATTTATTGCAAACTTTTACTTACCAGTTTCTGCCTGAGTTAATTCCACAAAGTTTAGATGTGTTTTTCTATAATGCTTTGGAGGGGCCAGTCTAGCTGGTTGATCAGTCTTTTATAAGTGCTTAGAGTAACTCTCCCTCCTTTTTATACAGTAGCCCTCCCCTGGTCATTGATGAGCCACTTTCATTATTGATGTTGATGTCACCCGTTCAGTGCAGGCATCTGCATGACGACATCTCCACCAACACTCACCACTAATTCAGCTTTCAGCACCTCTGCCAAGAGCCCTGCTGATCACACTGCTTTTGAACCTATTCCATGGTTGTCCATGACACTGAACAAGAGGGTCTACTTCAATTAAATCTCTATCTATTCATCTACCAAACTGCAGAAACTTGGGATGTGATGAACGTTTTTGATATTGATGTCTTTATTTTTTTGCTGTACGTAACAGAGCTTTGCTATCCTCAGATTACCCAGAGTTACTGTCTCTGGCTGTCATCTAAATATAGAAACAAGGCTGTTTATTTACTGCAAGCATGTAAAGGGTATATGAGGCCTTGAAGTGAAAAAGTGCTGTTGGACCACCACAAAAGCAAATGCTCAACGGAACCCATCCACAGACCGTTTATTGGTAACTCTGGCGAGGAGAACATTTCTTTGGAGACAGTCGTTGTGTATTTCAAAACATTAGAAAGCTAAATGTGCTTAGAGAGATGTGCCCAGGCTGTGACGTCTAAATTGTACTCTGACTTCTGACTTGGACTTTGGACCAGTGAAGAGAGTTCCGTCACTCTCTACACACTTCCTGTAAAGGTAGCAATGTGAGGGTGAAAGAGCATAGCATCCACCTGCGTTTACTCTTGGTATTCACAGCATCAGGTGAATTTATCTTGCAGCAAGCTATTATGCAGTGTGTTCAGAAAGTATTCACACACCTTGACTATTTATGCATTTTGTTGTGTTACAGCATATATTTAAAACATATACAATTTAGTTTTTGTTTTGTCACTGGCCTACACACAACACCCCATAATGTCAACGTGGAATTATGTTAAAAATTTGAAAAACATCTGAAATCTGAAATGTCTTGACTCAATAAGTATTCAACCACTTTGTTATGGCAAGCCTATATATGTTCAGGAGTAAACATTTGCTTAACAAATCACATAATAAGTTGCCTGGACTACTGTCATCTGTGTGCAATAATAATAATATTGTTTAACATGATTTTTGAATGACTACCTCATCTCTGTACCCCACACATACAATTATCTGCAAATGTCCCTCAGTCGAGTCGTGAATTTCAAACACAGATTCAACCCCAAATACCAGGGAGGTGTTCCAATGCCTCACAAAGGGCACCTATTGGTAGAAGGGTATAAATAAATAAAAGCAGTCATTGAATATCCTTTTGAGTATGGTGAAGTTAAAAATTACACTTTGGATGATGTATCAATACACCCAGTCACTACAAAGATGCAGGTGTCCTTCCTAACTCAGTCGCTGGAGAGGGAGTAAACCGCTCAGGGATTTCATCATGAGGCCAATGGTGACCTTAAAACAGTTAATGGCTGTGATAGGTGAAAACTGAGGATGGATCAACAACTTTGTAGTTAATCCACAATTGGACTAATTGAAAAGAAGGAAGCCTGTACAGAATAAAAATATCCCAAAACATGCATCCTGTTTGCATTAAGGCACTAAAGTAATAATGCAAAAAATCGCGCAAAGCAATTGACTTTTTGTTCTGAATACAAAGTGTTATGTCTGGGACAAATCCAATACAACACATTACTGAGTACCACTCTCCATATTCTCAAGCATAGTGGTGGCTGCATCATGTTATGGGTATGCTTGTAATTGTAAGGAATGGGTTGTTTTTCAGGATAAAAAAAGAAGTGGAATGGAGCTAAAAACAGGCAAAATCCTAGAGGAAAACTTGTTTCCGTCTGCTTTCCACCAGAAGCTGCACACATTTTGAAAAACATGTTTTCACTTTGTCATTAAGGGTTTATCGTGTGCAGATGGGTGAGAACAAAAATCTCTTTAATCCATTTTGAATTCAGGCTGTAACACAACAAAATCTGTTAGAAATCATTTCTATATACATTTGAAATATATTATAAGCACAAGATATTTAGCTACATAGAACACCACTGTTATATTGAGGTCTTTAGTTTGGCCTACCTGTGCCTTACATGATCTATGGGTGGTGGATAACCTTGTCATACTTTCACAGGACACATTAGGTAACCATGAGATAGGTTTTCTAAATGTGGAAGAGGAATGGCTATGCCATGACAGAAGGACCAGAAGGAGTAGGTCCCACAAAAGGAACAATATCTAGCTGTCACAAGATGACCTCTTTACAGTAGCCTTGGGTGGATCTCTTACAATGTCTTGTTACATATTCTCATAACATATTATGTTTAATAGGAATACTGATTTTAATAGGACACCTGCTCCACCCCTCATGAATCCAGTCACTGTTTGGTATTGTTGTACAGATAAAAGTTCAGAATCCTGCTCAAAGGTCAAAGGTTGATTTATGTGATGGCTGTCATTTAAGTGGGCGGTACCTTGCCGGCTTGGCCGCCACTACACATAAGCTACATAAGCGGGCCCCGCGGCCACTAGGGGGACCCCCCCCCCCTCAAAAAAAAATCTGTCACTGACAGTCACTCAATTAGCCCATGTCAGCTAACATTTTTAGATTGGTAATTTAGTCTATCCATCAATCTAAAGGTGGATGGGTACAACAAAACTTCACTTAGGGCCCCCAAAAGGCAAGGGCTATGGGTCAGTGTGGTGTGATGTGAGAGGTAGAGGAGGTGGAGGAGGAGAAGGAAGAAGAGGAGGAGACGGGGAACAATGCTGTTAACTAAGGCTGAGTCGTTTGTCCATAAATCCTATACATCTTGCACGTAAACAGCTTAAATTGCTCTCTACCTGTGTGCTCTGCTGGAAAGGATAGGCTTGGACACGTGTGCTATACCCAACCAACTTGCTCTCATTACCTCATGTGGGGACAATGTGAACCATCCTACTAATGGTATGCCCCTGCAGTGGTGTGCAGGGGGACTCGACAGGGATTAAGGTGAAGAATTGCTTACAAACCATTAACTTTGGTCACCCCATGACACAATGACAGCAACACAAATCACGCAGGGTTCCTTTCTATATTTGTATCTTTTAACCAGATAAGTAGAACAAAAGGAATCTATATTTAAATGTTTGTGTACATTGTTTTCACTAAGGATGGATACATTATCATTCCTTAACATGGTATGAAAAAAAATGTGGAGGAAAAGTCTGTATAAGTCAAATGTACTATAATATGGTAGTTTTTAGCTTATGTCAATGTTCCTTTTATCATATATTGATGTTCTGTTCATACTGCATGTCCCCAGCAGGGGACTGAAACAGGTCTCTCACCTCTGCATTGTTTCTCCAAGGCTATGCGAAGCCATACCAGCTATCCTTGCTTTCCCTGAAATCTATAAATGGACCTCTATTTTTCAAGAAATGAGGTCACTAAACTTGTATTTATAATTTGACAAAATAGGATATATTTAGATGGTCTACATCATCTTTAATCATTACATGTGCTACCAAGACAAACACATAGGACATTTACAGAAACTGCAGCGTTAATTAAGATACGACGACTTAGGGATAAAACGATGTATCACTTTTGAACATGTTAGAATGCTGTGATCAGCCACGAGCTATACATGTTTCAAAGGCGTGTATATCAAAGCTCTCTGGGGCCAGCCAACATCATGTCAAGCCTGCCCTCCTTCCTTCAGTGTGGAACTGTTTTGCTCACTGAATTGTCTGATACACAATGTAGATATGTTCCTACATATCCATCCATCGCATAGTGTACATTTGACATGTTCTGTCTGACTGCTTTGCACAGGTGTTAAGAGAGTCACATTGGGCTCTCTGGGTTCTTGTTCACAGAGTGCATCATAGCCTACATATACTCCAAGAACTAGCAAATGAACTGAAATGCCAAATAGAGGAATGGCTCAAAGTTTGCATTATGTCCTCCCCTGTCTATACAAACAGTTTCTCTAAACATCACCAATGCCTTTTAAAAACATAAATATAACAGCGCACTATCACCGTAAATGTCAAAAATGGAGAAGCATTAAGACTACGTTAATATTTGTGATTTATTATGCCTGTTGACATAATGATTTTCATGCTATTTCAATTAGAAAACATTAGATTAGGAAAACACAATGAGAGGTGATATTACGGTGTGAGGGACAGTAAATATCCACCAGCAAAATGACTCAGACCTTGAGGGGCAAGGTCTGGGTCATGTGACCTTGCTTTTGAATTTATACTTTATCATCTGAAAGGAAATGGAGGCTGCTGCTGTCTGCTCATGATGGACTAAGGCACTTTTTACAAGTGTGTGTGTGTGTGTGTAAACATCCCAAATGCCTCTGCAACATCTGAAAAAGGGCTTCAATCTGTCCAGTATCCCCCACAATAGCCACCATTAGCCATGGACAGGATATCAAACAGATGCCTGGGGAGATGTCTCTCTGCCATGCCATCCTGTCTGTCTGCTGTTTCTTAGGCACAAAACTTGCTTCCCTCTCCATTTCCACAGACACCACAAGAAGAGTCTAGCATAATTCTCTGCTTTCTATTCTCGGCACATAGTTACTCCCTTCCTTGCTCCCTTGCATTTCAGAGACCATAATTAGATTATGTTAAATTCTGCTTCAGCGGCGAACATTTGAAGAGGCAACAACTAGAACAATGAAAAAGAAAACACTCTAACATTCCAGCACAAATTTAAACGGAAGGGCTATGATCCCAGGGCAGCTTCTCAAAATGTAACACCTTCTGTGGACTTATACTGTTATACCAGCAGTACAGTGTGATACTACAGAGACTACTGTAAACTCTTGTCAGTGTATCCTGCTGTGAAGGAGAAGACACGCTGTATTGCTAATTGAACTCTGATAACTTATGCAGTGTTAAGATCAGTCCACATCGGTCAAAGGCAGCATCATAAGCACGTTCTGCAGAAACGGAAGGTGCCTGCCAGCTCTGAGGATGAGCTTTTACCTGGAACATGGAAAGTGAATACAAGTTTTCAGCTCCTTCAGTAAATTGTCCAAAAATGGATGGAAAGATATTTAAAGAGGAATTACATTTTCAAAAACATTGATAAAAGTAACCATTTTAATGTGCAGTCAATATGGATGTACATTTGCATGGACAAAGGGGAATTCCCAAAGATCTCTGTTTGAGATCAGAACACAGTCTCTATTATGGAACTACGCATTACTGAAAATAAAACATGAGAAGTAGTCAGGGGAACGAAAAAGCATTACTCAAATGATTATTGCACATTTTTTTGATAAAAATTTCATTTTATGTGACAATTAAAAAAACATGAACATTCAGATAACTAAAATAACTAATTAGTGGTGCTAAAAAAAATTAAGAGGCATGTCTGTGTAAATGTGAGAGAAAGTCAGAGAAATTTAGATTTTCCCTTGATCCTGACTAAGTAATGAATCCAAATTTAAGACACACTCAATCTTTCATTCAAAATGAACTGCTCCAAAAGGAGTCAAAGCAGGAACAAAGAATCCCAGAGATAAAGGAATGTCATGTGAGCTGTGTGAGGTTAGCAGAGAGAGCTGTGTGAGGTTAGCAGAGAGAGCTGTGTGAGGTTAGCAGAGAGAGCTGTGTGAGGTTAGCAGAGAGAGCTGTGTGAGGTTAGCAGAGAGACTGTGGATTAAAAGCTTGAACAAAATGCTAGAAGCTTGACATCACACGTATTTTTCCTGCATGCGAATCACTACCCAGGACGTGTGGAGGAAAAGGAGGGCAGGGAAAGAGACTAGAGATTTTAATTGCTGCGTAGTTCTGGTGTAACACAATAAAATATACGTAATTCCATTCTTTAGCCACAAGAAGTCAGTATGCTTCCACACAGTTTACTGGAATCAAATTCACTGGCAAGTTCCATTATTTGACAACTAACAGTATGTGTTATGTAAGTGTAACAGTATAATTTTAGACCGTCCCCTCACCCGGGCACGAACCAGGGACCCTCTGCACACATCAACAACAGTCACCCACGAAGCATCGTTACCCATCGCTCCACAAAAGCCACAAAAGCCGCGGCCCTTGCAGAGCAAGGGGAACCACTACTTCAAGGTCTCAGAGCAAGTGACATCACCAATTCAGGTCATCTACAAGACTCTGCTAGGTAAAGTCCCCCCTTATCTTAGCTCGCTGGTCACCATAGCAGCACCCACCTGTAACACGCGCTCCAGCAGGTATATCTCTCTGGTCACCCCCAAAACCAATTCTTCCTTTGGCCGCCTCTCCTTCCAGTTCTCTGCTGCCAATGACTGGAACGAACTACAAAAATCTCTGAAACTGGAAACATTTATCTCCCTCACTAGCTTTAAGCACCAGCTGTCAGAGCAGCTCACAGATTACTGCACCTGTACATAGCCCATCTATAATTTAGCCCAAACAACTACCTCTCCCCCGACTGTATTTATTTTATTTATTTTGTTCCTTTTACCCTCCTTATCTCACCTCATTTGCTCACATTGTATATAGATGTATTTTTCTACTGTATTATTGACTGTATGTTTGTTTTACTCCATGTGTATCTCTGTGTCGTTGTATGTGTCGAACTGCTTTGCTTTATCTTGGCCAGGTCGCAATTGTAAATGGGAACTTGTTCTCAAGGTGAAATAAAAAATATATATTGTGCAAGAGTACTGTATACTATTTTATGCCTTTTTTTCCGTACTTTGTCACAAGACTATCTATAAACTGTAAGCCCCAAAAGGAGGGCAGGGAAATAGACTATGCCTCCCTGTTCTGTTGTTTTGTACTGCCCACAACACTTTACATAAAATACGTAACTCCATTCTTTAGCCACAAGAGGTCAGTATGCTTTCACACTGTTTAGTAGAATCAAATTCACTGGCAAATTCCATTATTTGACATTGATACATATTATTTCAACAAGATTTTAAATCCTATCTTTTGCAATGCCTTTTTGTCAATATCTAGAATCCTGTCTTAACCCCATCCCACATGCTTACAGCATAACGTTGGAGCCCTCTGTCAATGTAATGGGGAGGTGCTGGTAATCAATCGGTGTCCAGGAATTGGATTTCTGCAGGCGAGGAAAGTGGCCCCGGCTGGTTTCGATTAGGAGTTCAGGCATTATGTTGCTTCAAGAATTATGATCTTATCCCCCCTCTAGAACTTTTCTCATCACTCCAATGAATTAGCAGTCTTACTGTCTGGTCTGTAGTCAATGTACTGAAGTGGTCCTATAACTAATGAACTAGTTCAGCTATGTCACAGCCTATTGGTTTTCAGATGAATTTCTGAACATGACTATTTTCCTTGTTCTACAATGTTGCAGAGCTGGTAAAGTGTAACAGATATAGGCAATGGACTGCAACGGGTACATCAAAGTGTGTGTACACTTCAAATACACATTTGCGGCTGTGAGAAAGAAAGTTCTGTGGAGAAACTGGTATATTTCTGCATCTCTGGGAGTCTGCTCTGCCCGGGTGATTCCAGTGTGGTTGTTCCAGGATGAAGTGTTGCAGTGTGGTATGCCTGTGGACGACTGAGGCACACTGATTGATGACTGATAGGCAGGCTCTCTGACAAGCTGCACTCTGAGAGATGGAGGTCCAACCTCCACAGTAACGGCCTGTCAACCACCTGACAGCATGACCCACCCTCTTAATATTGTTTCTCATACTCCAAACCAAACCTTGTATCCAAAATACAGTTATGGGGTAAGCAGAAGGACCCTTCCCACCCTCTCCATAATCTGTACTGTATGGAATCTCTGTCCCTTTCTCTTGCCTCATAAATTACCATGCAGACACTTGTACATGCACACACGCTCATTTCAGAGTGTTACAGTAAGCTCTAAATTACGGTCTATGGCGTATGGGTCAAGGAGTTCAGAAATCATCCATTAGCAAAGGAAGAATAGAACAAAACTCTTTAGAATTCACATTTAATTGACTGAACCCTCAGCATGAATGACATGAATTACATTCAGAACAAAGGCTAGCTGTGCTGAATTATTCATATGAATCGGCTCATTGAAGCCCCTCAATTCTGGTCCTTAATAAATTAATTTCAGCTGTCTGAAGTGGCCAAACCTAGCCAATAGAACCTTCCACACAGAGTGGTTCCTATAGGAGGTATCTCCAGGGAGTTTCCTATCAGCTCAGCCCAGCACACAGCATGTCTCTCTGGTATTGTGAGAAAGAAAGTGAGACAGCTGTTTATTTTCTGGGAAACCTTGCAGGGCATCTATTTGGCTCTCCTGCAATGAGCAGGGAATTCTCCAAGCATGCTGTTTGGAGCTGTTGGGGTCACGGGGTCAAAGTTGATGGACAGGGGTAGTCCTGACCCAGCTCCAACCGGTTAACATTCCACGCATATACACCTACCCGGATCTGCTGAGACACAGCAATGGCGGACATGAGATCTACAAATGGTGTGGGGGTTCAGGAACCATCAGAGTCATTGTCCTCTGGCTGATTCCTGTGGCTGATTCCTGTGGTGAGCCCTGTGGTTGATTCCTACTCCACTCACACATCCAGGGCTTCCCACCTGATGAGCAAGCCTGTCTGCAGGAGGAATTTGCTGGCCGCTGGCACATTTTGAGATTAGAGGCGAGGCGAAATCTCTTGCTCTGAGGGGTCTCCGTGGACTGAGGTTCAAATGTTCTGTTTGAAGAGGGATAGAGAAAATGAAAAGAAGATAAAAAATATCTTCTATTTTTTTAAAGAGAGAGCCCATATCAAATACTCTAGTTTAACCAACCGAGGCAGTGGGGATATTGTAACAATAAGACACACTTTTACATTGGTATTATTCCATTAATACACACAAAACACATCACATCAGCATGAAAACCAAATACATGGCTGGTATCAACCCTGATAGAGGTGTGCAGAGGCATCATGCACCCCAAAATCGGATGGGGAACAAAATGTGTGAGGATGGCTTCCCTGTCCGGATATTTTTCTTCTTCCTGCAATCCAGAGCCATAATCATTCTGCTTAATTCCTTGTAAAGAAACATGTTTCTTTTTCTGCATATATAAGCATACCTCTGACTGGTGGTTATTTTAGGTGGTTATTTTTTTTTAAAGAAACTGCTTCCCTGCATCTCTGCTAAAATCCGGGTAAAAAGATGTAAAGGAATGTGAGTCTTATTCAGTACATTTAGTAATTGCTTGCCAACAAAGATAGTTAGAAAAGCTTGCTACTCTAACTTGATTTCTAGTTTGAAATGTCTTTTTGGGTAGCTAGTTATGAGGTCGGGAGATTGGGAACCTATTTGGGCTAGCTAAAACCAACTTCATAAAATTGCTAGGTGGCTAGTAGTAATACAGAGAAACAACAACAGCAAATTTAACCAGAAAGTGCTATGTCTATTTTTAAAGAGGACAAATCTGAGGGAGCACCTTCCCCTGTGCCCCTATGGGCATGATGCCTCTGGAGGTGTGGGTGTATTCATACTTTCCAACAACAGCATAATTACTCACTGATCCAGTCTATAGTGAAACACACAGTTCCCCCAGTCACCTCTCTACACAAACTCATAACAACAGAAGTTGTGTTCCATCATCCTTTGTAAGAAATCAGTCAATGAAATCATACTCTCTGCCTGCCTTGGGTGGTGAAGGCTTTACTGACACAGACATTCTGTAAGGACAAACAAGTTGTACTGTTCCATTACAAAATATCTTCTCTAGACTGCAGGAAAAATAATGAAGCCATTTATCAAAAATCACCCAATAACAACAGCAGTAAACTATAAGCTACATTTAGAACCTGCACAATAGCAAGAAATAAGGTGCATTATCAAATGTTTAGGATTTATAGATTTAAAGGAAGGCTACGGCCTATTTCCATGAAACGGTTGAATAGAGGTATGGCAATATTTGTGTAAAAGTAGACCTGTGTTATATAGTCCAAGGTTTCACATTCTCTGCTGTACTCTATGTGCACCACATACTCTGCAGTCTCTGTGTTCGTTTAATTCCCCAAGCATCTCAATCTGTGAGGAGGCTGGAGAGAGAAAGATTTACCCTGTGCTAAAGCCACAGCCCATGACATTTAGCACATCCTTGAGCACTTTATGTATCAGGCCTTAAACGACTCTGTCTCCTCAGTATTTCATCCTCTCCACAGGTGTAAGGTGTAATGGGATTTAGCTCTGACAGCCTGATCATGTTATTGACCTCCATGAAGTGAGTCATTACTACCAGAGTCAAGATTTTCAACAGTGCAGTTCACATACAGTACCAGTCAAAAGTTTGGACACATGTACTGATTCAAGGGTTTTTATTCATTTTTATAATTTTCTACATATGGAATCATGTAGTAACCAAAAAAGTGTTAAACAAATCAAAATATATTTTATATTTGAGATTCTTCAAAGTAGCCACCTTTTGCCTTGATGACAGCTTTGCACACTCTTGGCATTCTTTCAACCAGCTTCATGATGTAGTCACCTGGAATACATTTCAATTAACAGGTGTGCCTTGTTAAAAGTTAATTTGTGGAATTTCTTTCCTTCTTAATGCATTTGAGCCAGTTGTGTTGTGACAAGGTAATGGTGGTATACAGAAGATAGCCCTATATGGTTAAAGACCAAGTCCATATATTTTTTTTAACCTTTATTCAACTACGCAAGTCAGTAAAGAAAGCATTTTTATTTTCAATGACAGCCTAGGAACAGTGGGTTAACTACCTTGTTCAGGGGCAGAAAGACAGATTTTTACCATGTCAGCTCAGAATGCGATCTTGCAACCTTTCGGTTACTAGTCCAACGCTCTAACCACTAGGCTACCTGCCACCCCACATTATGGCAAGAACAGCTCAAATAAACAAAGATAAATGACATTCCATCATTACTTTAAAACATGAAGGTCAGTCAATCCAGAAAATGTCAAGAACTTTGAACGTTTCTTCAATGCAGTCGCAAAAAGCATTAAGCGCTGTGATGAAACGGGCTCTCATGAGGACCGCCACAGGAAAGGAAGACCCAGTGTTACCTCTGCTGCAGAGGATGCGTTCATTAGTTTGTTACTAGTCGAAGATTGCAGCCCAAATAAATGCTTCACAGAGTTCAAGTAACAGACACATCTCAACATCAACTTTTCAGAGCACACTATGTGAATCAGTCCTTCATGGTCAAATTGCTGCAAAGAAACCACTAATAAATGACACCAATAAGAAGAAGATGCATGGGCCAAGAAACACGAGCAATGGACCGAGTCCAAAGTAGAGATTTTTGGTTCCAACCACTGTGTCTTTGTGAGACACAGAGTACGTGAATGGATGATCTCTGCACATGTGGTTCCCACCATGAAGCATGGAAGACGAGGTAAGATGGTGTGGGAGTGCTTTGATGGTGATTTATTTAGAATTCAATGCACACAACCAGCATGGCTACCACAGCACTCTGCAGCAATTTGCGCTTAGTGGGACTATCATTTTTTTTCTACAGGACAATGATCCAGCACACCTCCAGGCTGTGCAAGGGCTATTTGACCAAGAAGGAGTGATGGAGTGCTGCATCAGATAACCTGGCCTCCACAATCACCCGACCTCAAACTAATTGAGATGGTTCGGGACGAGTTGGACCGCAGAGTGAAGGAAAAGCAGCCAACAAGTGCTCAGCACATGTGGGAACTCCTTCATGACTATTGGAAAAGCATTTCAGGTGAAGCTGGTTGAGAGAATGCCAAGAGTGTGCAAAGCTGTCATCAAGGCAAAGGGTGGCTACTATGAAATATATTTTGATATGTTTATCACTTTTTTGGATACTACATGATTCCATACAGTGGGGCAAAAAAGTATTTAGTCAGCCACCAATTGTGCAAGTTCTCCCACTTAAAAAGATGAGAGGCCTGTAATTTTCATCATAGGTACACTTCAACTATGACAGACAAAATTAGAAAAAAAATCCAGAAAATCACATTGTAGGATTTTTAATGAGTTTATTTGTAAATTATGGTGGAAAATAAGTATTTGGTCAATAACAAAAGTTTATCTCAATACTTTGTTTATACCCTTTGTTGGCAATGACAGAGGTCAAACGTTTTCTGTAAGTCTTCACAAGGTTTTCACACACTGTTACTGGTATTTTGGTCCATTCCTCCATGCAGATCTCCTCTAGAGCAGTGATGTTTTGGGGCTGTTGCTGGGCAACACAGACTTTCAACTCCCTCCAAAGATTTTCTATGGGGTTGAGATCTGGAGACTGGCTAGGCCACTCCAGGACCTTGAAATGCTTCTTACGAAGACACTCCTTCGTTGCCCGGGCGGTGTGTTTGGGATCATTGTCATGCTGAAATACCCAGCCACGTTTCATCTTCAATGCCCTTGCTGATGGAAAGAGGTTTCCACTCAAAATCTCATGATACATGGCCCCATTAATTATTTCCTTTACACAGATCAGTCGTCCTGGTCCCTTTGCAGAAAAACAGCCCCAAAGCATGATGTTTCTACCCCCATGCTTCACAGTAGGTATGGTGTTCTTTGGATGCAACTCACCATTCTTTGTCCTCCAAACACGACGAGTTGAGTTTTTACCAAAAAGTTATATTTTGGTTTCATCTGACCATATGACATTCTCCCAATCTTCTTCTGGATGATCCAAATGATCTCTAGCAAACTTCAGACGGGCCTGGACATGTACTGGCTTAAGCAGGGGGACACGTCTGGCACTGCAGGATTTGAGTCCCTGGTGGCGTAGCGTGTTACTGATGGTAGGCTTTGTTACTTTGGTCCCAGTTCTCTGCAGGTCATTCACTAGGTCCCCTCGTGTGGTTCTGGGATTTTTGCTCACCGTTCTTGTGATCAAGGTTCCCCACGGGCTGAGATCTTGCGTGGAGCCCCAGATCGAGGGAGATTATCAGTGGTCTTGTATGTATTCCATTTCCTAATAATTGCTCCCACAGTTGATTTCTTCAAACCAAGCTGCTTACCTATTGCAGATTCAGTCTTCCCAGCCTGGTGCAGGTCTACAATTTTGTTTCTGGTGTCCTTTGACAGCTCTTTGGTCTTGGCCATAGTGGAGTTTGGAGTGTGACCGTTTGAGGTAGTGGACAGGTGTCTTTTATACTGATAACAAGTTCAAACAGGTGCCATTAATACAGGTAACGAGTGGAGGACAGAGGAGCCTCTTAAAGAAGAAGTTACAGGTCTGTGAGAGCCAGAAATCTTGCTTGTTTGTAGGTGACCAAATACTTATTTTCCACCATAATTTGCTAATAAATTCATTAAAAATCCTACAATGTGATTTTCTGGATTTCATTCTCTCATTTTGTCTGTCATAGTTGAAGTGTACCTATGATGAAAATTACAGGCCTCTCTCATATTTTTAAGTGGGAGAACTTGCACAATTGGTGGCTGACTAAATACCTTTTTGCCCCACTGTATGTGTTATTTCATAGTTTTGATTTCTTCACTATTATTCTACAATGTAGAAAATATAACAAATAAAGAAAACCCTTTAATAAGTAGATGTGTCCAAACTTTTGACTGGTACTGTATGTTTTCCTAGAAACAATGATGGCTCAACTTGCCCCACTCTCCCGTACGTTATAAATACTATTTTCCTTCCAGTCTTTCAAATGAATAACTACACAATGTTGATGTAAACAAAATTAAGTTAAACTAAATTGGTTGAAAATGTGTCATTTAATGAGTATGAATGCAATACATATTATAGTATTTATGAGTGAAGGAGGTTGTGCCTTGGAAAATAACTATGATATTAACTTTGCCGCAGTGGGCGAAATCTGGGTCACACAGAGTGTTTCTTGGTAGTCTTAAACAGATTTACTTTGAAACAAAAGTATACACCTCACACACATGGTTACGGGCTTAATTAAAAGAAGACACCTGTACCATGTCAGACATAGAGTTGAAATGTATTACATTTTGAGTTTGCATCCCAATATTTCTAGCAGTTTTGAAGGTAAGCCCCAGGTGCAGACAGTGTCGAAGTAACAAATATGTATTAAATTGTATTACATAGCAGGCAAAGGTACAGGACGGCAGGCAGACTCAGGGACAGGTCAGGCAGAGGTCGGTAAACCAGAGTGGTGGGGCAAAGGTACAGGACGGCAGGCAGACTCAGGGACAGGTCAGGCAGAGGTCGGTAAACCAGAGTGGTGGGGCAAAGGTACAGGACGGCAGGCAGACTCAGGGACAGGTCAGGCAGAGGTCGGTAAACCAGAGTGGTGGGGCAAAGGTACAGGACGGCAGGCAGACTCAGGGACAGGTCAGGCAGAGGTCGTTAACCCAGAGTGGTGGGGCAAAGGTACAGGACGGCAGGCAGACTCAGGGACAGGTCAGGCAGAGGTCGTTAACCCAGAGTGGTGGGGCAAAGGTACAGGACGGCAGGCAGACTCAGGGACAGGTCAGGCAGAGGTCATTAACCCAGAGTGGTGGGGCAAAGGTACAGGACGGCAGGCGTGGTCAGGGCAGGCAGAAAGGGAAAAAACTGGAAAATACACAGGGGATAATGGGGAAGATGGGAAACACCTGGAGGAGGGTGGAGACAATCACAAAGACAGGTGAAACAGATCAGCGTGTGACAATTTCACTGTATATACATCCCAGAAGACTGGAATATAACAAAACCGTTTGACATAGAAACACCATATTGTAAACATAAAAAAATATAAATGCTTATTCATTATGAAATTATGAAAAATATGAATAACATTCCACCCTTACAATCATGTTTGGCTGGTAACTTATTATTTATACGTTTTGGGCTGCTGGTGAACCATGATGTGAAGGCATAATCAAAGTTACACTGGACTAGCACACTTGCCAGAGTCTTTAGGATGTCTATAGCCAGGTTTCCATCCAATTGGCAACAGATTTTCATGTGAATATTTAAACATATTCATAAAAACCAAATGCAATTTCAGAGTTTCCTTCGGGACAATTTGTTGCCGATCAACATGACAGGGGAAAATTTTTATCTACCAGACATTTGAGAAATTTACCGAACATCCACATGCATTCAGAGCCAACCTTGCGCAGCCAGCACCATCAATAAATGAGGGATGTGGGCCAAATGAGCAGCAATTACGTATCCTTAAATATAGCCTTTAACAAATTACAAAAACATTATTCATTGCATTTTGATGTGTAGCATATGCAAATCATTATAGCCTATTTTATTTAGGGTGGGGGGGGTTAAGCTCCTTTCCTACTTTCCATCTCACGGTTCAGCTGTCAGAGATTTGAGGAGAAAATGTATCAGGGCATTGCATGCAAAGGCTAAGGTGTCCACCGAATGCACTGTATATAAAGAAAAAGAAGCTTAGCCTAACCCCGGAGAGATACATATACCGGTGGCATGCTATGAAACCGACATGCACTTCTTTATGTCAGGTGACTACTGTGTCTGCTATACAGATATAGACATACAGAAAGAGGGTAATTATTACATTTTCAATTTGAATATTTCATATAAAGTTAAGCATTGTATTGTTAAATTTTAGGAGTCACTCTGGTAGGCCTGAAACAGTCTTCCTCACCACAAGGTCAACTGTCTCAGTCAACGGCACTGCCTTCATATCATAGGCCTGCAATAGCTAAAGCTTAATAATAGCCACAACACACAAAACCTTCAAAGGTAAGTCAAGCCATTGTTTATAGGGAAAATACGAGTAGAAGAGCAAATGGAAGTCTGTAAGAGCTTTGCACACCTTGATTGCACAATATTTGCACATTATTGTTTTAAAAAATGCATCAATCTCAGTCACATTGGTTGTTGATCATTGCTAGACAGCCATTTTCAAGTCTTGCCATAGCTTTTCAAGATGATTTAAGTCAAAACTGTAACTAGACCACTCAGCAATGTTCAATGTCATCTTGTTATTTATATATATTTTTTATATTTAACCTTTATTTGGTAAGTAACTCCAGTGTATATTTGGCCTTGTGTTTTAGGTTATTACCCTGCTGAAAGGTGAATTTGTCTCCTAGTGTCTGTTGGAAAGCAGACTGAAACAGGTTGTCCTCTATGGTTTTGCCTGTGCTTAGCTCTATTCCGTTTCTTTTTATCCTAAAAGACACCCTAGTCCTTGCCGATGACAAGCATACCCATAACATGATGCAGCCACCAACATGCTTGAAAATATAAAGAGTGGTACTCAGTGATGTGTTGCATTGGATTTGCCTCAAACATAACGCTTTGTATTCAGGACATAAAATACACTTATTTGCCACATTTTTTTGCAGTTTTATTTTAGTGCCTTATTGCAAACAGGATCCATGTTTTGGAATATTTGTTATTCTGTACAGGCTTTTTTCTTTTCACTCTGTCATTTAGGTTAGTATTGTAGAGTAACTACAATGTTGTTGATCCATCTTTTTAGGATGAGTTTTGTGATTTAGGAGTTTTCTCCTATCACAGCCATTAAACTATGTAACTGTTTTAAAGTCACCATTGGTCTCATGGTGAAATCCCTGAGCAGTTTCCTTCCTCTCTGGCAACTGAGATAGAAAGGACACCTGTATCTTTGTAGTGACTGGGTGTATTGATATACCATCCAAAGTGTAATTAATAACTTCACCATCCTCAAAGGAATATTCAATGTCTGCTTTTTTTCCTCCAATCTACCGATAGGTGCCCTTCTTTGCATGGCATTAAAATGCCTCCCTGGTCTTTGTGGTTGAATCTTTGTTCGAAATCCACTGCTCGACTGTATGTGTGGGGTGCAGAGATGAGGTTGTCATGTTAAACACTTTTATTGCACACACAGAGTCCATGCAACTTGTCCATGCAACTCGTATTGAGTAGCTTGGATGAATATGGTGCCCAGAGTAAACTGCCTGCTACTCAGTCCCAGTTGCTAATATGTGCATATTATTAGTATATTTGGATAGAAAACACTCTGACGTTTCTAAAACTGTTTGAATGATGTCTGTGAGTATAACAGAACTCATATGGCAGGCAAAAACCTGAGAACAAATCCAACCAGGAAGTGGGAAATCTAAGGTTGGTTGTTTTTCAACTCATTCCCTATTGAAGACACAGTGGGATATTGGCCATGTTGCACTTCCTAAGACTTCCACTAGATGTCAACAGTCTTTAGAACCTTGTTTGATTGCTTCTACTGTAAAGGAGGGAGGAATGAGGGCTCTTTGAGTCAGTGGTCTGGCAGAGTGCCAGAAGCTCGTGACGCTCGTTCACGTGAGAATTAGCTCGCGTTCCATTGCATTTCTGAAGACAAAGGAATTATCCGGTTGGAACATTATTGAAGATTTATGTTAAGAACATCCTAAAGATTGATTCTATACATCGTTTGACATGTTTCTACGGACTGTAACGGACATTTTTGACATTTCGTCTGCTCCTAGTGAACGCGCTTCGTGAGTTTGGATTTGTTTACAAAACGTGCTAACAAAAGTAGCTATTTGGACATAAATGATGGACAGTATCGAAACAAAACAAACATTTATTGGTGAACTGGGATTCCTGGGAGTGCATTCTGATGAAGATCATTAAAGGTAAGTGAATATTTATAATGTTATTTCTGACTTCTTATGACTGCACAATATGGCGGATATCTTTTTGGCTTGTTTGGTCTTTGCGCACCGTGCTCAGATTATTGCATTGTTTGCTTTTTCTGTAAAGCTTTTTTGAAAAATGACACAGTGGTTGCATTAAGGAGAAGTGTATCTAAAATTCCATGTATAACACTTCTATTTTCATCAACATTTATTATGAGTATTTCTGTAAATTGATGTGGCTCTCTGCAAAATCACTGGATGTTTTTGAAACTACTGAACATAACGCGCCAATGAATACAGAGATTTTTTTTATATGAATATGAACTTTATAGAACAAAACATACATGTATTGTGTAACATGAAGTCCTATGAGTGTCATCTGATGAAGACCATCAAAGGTTAGTAATTCATTTTATCCCTATTTCTGATTTTTGTGACTCCTCTCTTTGGCTGGAAAAAATGGCTGTGTTATTCTGTGACATGGCTCTCACCTAACATAATCGTTTGTGGTGCTTTCGCCGTAAAGCCTATTTGAAATCGGACACTGTGGTGGGAATAACAAGAAGTGTATCTTTAAAATGGTGTTAAATACTTAGATGTTTGAGGAGTTATAATTATGGAATTCCTGTTTTTTGAATTTGGCACCCTGCACTTTCACTGGCTGTTGTCATATCGATCCCGTTAGTGTGATCTCAGCCCTAAGAAGTTTTAAGCACATTCTTACTCCTGAACATATTTAGGCTTGTCATAACAAAGCTGTTAATACATATTGACTCGAGACATTTCAACTTTTAATTTTTAATTAATTTGAAAACATTTCTAAAAACATAAGTCCACTTTGACATTGTGTGGAGGCCAGTGACACGAAATCTAAATTGAATACTTTTTAATTCAGGCTGTAATACAACAAAATGTGGAAAAAGTCAAGGTTCGTGAATACTCTCTGAAGGCACTCTATTTCACTAAGGGACTAAACCACTCAGGCTGAACTAATCTTGATGGGGGCATACATTTTCCAACAGTGATGAGATTTCAGACCAAGAAAGGCTTTTGTTCATTGCTCTCATTCACTTTTCCGCCCTTTCTCTCTCTCACTTCTGAGTTGATGGTCTCATCCTCCATGGCCACGTCTCCCAATTACAGAATATTAATCTTCCTACTGTACATATAAACATTCTTAACACTGCTGATTCCAGAATATACTCTGAATTGAAATAGCTTGCTGAGTAATTTGATAAATCAGCATATAACTATTCCCATACATATGCCCAGTAATTGACTACTATCTAATACACCTCAAAAAGGGTACAATTAGATTGATTCCATAATCATTCAATCATTTACTTACACTGTTGCCATTTGAATCACCTTTGAGCCAGAGTTAAAGCTGGAACTGCCATGTCTGTTTGGAATATTACAACAACGAAGAAATCACTGCAAACAAAAAAACACTGTTTTTTCCATATGTACAGAATTTTTAAAAACATGCTGTTCACTTCCATTAGGATGCTCCTAACCTCTGTTTAGTAAAAAAAAAATTAAAAAATACAAAAGCGCCTGGGGCGACCAGCGACACTGTTTCCACTTTTGCGGATCCCAGCTTTAAAAAGTTATGTATATATTCAGTATTGATCATAACACCCAGAGATTTACAATGTTGGGCACGCATGTTTATCAAGGTTATCTGAATGAGCTGAAGTTTATTCATCGTAATTATCCAGAATCAGTAAGCACGGCATAAATTCTCTTCTGCATAAATTCACACCGCATCTCAAAGACCTGGCAAGCAGAACTGTCTGTCTGTCTGTCTCTCAAAACATAAACTTCATAATAACGTTTGACATTTCCTAATTAGTCTATTCAAACATGTTGATCCCATTCTCGTCTCAAAGTTCAGAGTTTGAATTAGTAGGCTAGAGTACCCTCTGACCTTGCTGTAAAGGCACCACTTCAGATAGCAATGCCTGCCAAATACTCAGAGGAAAACTAAGCAGATTAGCTTCATTCCTTTTCTTTTTATCCTAAAAGGCTTTATTGAAATGAGGAAAAGCAAGTGAAATGGATAATAAACAAAAGTGAAAATGTGTAGTTAAATTAAGGTCAAATAAAATAAACAATAAAACATTTACAGTAAACATTACACTTACAAAAGTTCCAAAGAATAAAGACATTCCAAATCTGTGCAGAAGTTCTAGGTGCTGCTGCAGGTCTTCCTTGGTTGGGGACAGAAGCACCAGATCATCAGCAGACAGGTGACGTTTCACTTCAGATTATAGTAGGCTGCATCCCTGTCTCACCCCCCCTACCCTGTGGAAAGGTGTGTTTTTTTCTCCAATTTGTTGTTTGCGTACATTGATTTTATAATGTCGTATATTTTTTCCAAAACACCACTTTCCATCAATTTGTATAGCATGCCCTCATGCCAAATTGAGTCAAAAGCTTTATTGAAATCAACAAAGCATGAGAAGACTTTGCCTTTGTTTTGGTTTGTTTGTTTGTCAATTAGGGTGTTCAGGGTGAATACGTGGTCTGTCGTACGGTAATTTGTTAAAAAGCCAATTTGACATTTGCTCAGTATATTGTTTTCGCCGTGGAAATGTATGAGTCTGCTGTGAATGGTAATGCAGATGATTTCCCAAGGTTGCTCTTGTTGCACATCCCATGGTAGTTATTGGGATCAAATTTGTCTCCACTTTTGTGGATTGGGGTGATCAGTCCTTGGTTCCAAATATTGGGGAATATGCCAGAGCTGAGGATGATGTTAAAGAGTTTTAGTATAGCCAAATGTAAATTGTGGTCTGTATATTTTATCATTTCATTTAGGATACCATCAATCACACAGGCCTTTTTGGGTTGGTTTGTATTTTTTTGTCCTGTAGTTCATTCAATGTAATTGGAGAATCCAGTGGGTTCTGGTAGTCTTTAATAGTTGATTCTAAGATTTGTATTTTATCATGTATAAGGTTCTACTGTTTGTTCTTTGTTATAGAGCCAAAAAGATTGGAGAAAGGGTTTATCCATACATCTCCATTTTGGATAGATCTCTTCGTGTTGTTTGTTTAGAGTTTTCCAATTTTCCCAGAAGTGGTTGGATTCTATGGATTCTTCAATTACATTGAGCTGATTTCTGTTCCTTCTTTATCCATAGTGTATTTCTGTATTGTTTTAGTGATTCACCATAGTGAAGGCGTAGGCCCAGGTATTCTGGGTCTCTATGTTTTTGTTTGGATGGGTTTCTCAATTTCTTTCTTAGGTTTTCGCATTCTTATAACCTACTCAACAAATTGGATGCAGTCTATCACAGTGCAATCTGTTTTGTCACCAAAGCCCCATATACTACCCACCATTGCGACCTGTACGCTCTCTTTGGCTGGCCCTCGCTTCATACTCGTCGCCAAACCCACTGGCTCCATGTCATCTACGAGACCCTGCTAGGTAAAGTCCCCCCTTATCTCAGCTCGCTGGTCACCATAGCATCTCCCACCTGTAGCACACGCTCCAGCAGGTATATCTCTCTAGTCACCCCCAAAACCAATTCTTTCTTTGGCCGCCTCTCCTTCCAGTTCTCTGCTGCCAATGACTGGAACGAACTACAAAAATCTCTGAAACTGGAAACACTTATCTCCCTCACTAGCTTTAAGCACCAACTGTCAGAGCAGCTCACAGATTACTGTACCTGTACATAGCCCACCTATAATTTAGCCCAAACAACTACCTCTTTCCCAACTGTATTTAATTAATTAATTTATTTTGCTCCTTTGCACCCCATTATTTTTATTTCTACTTTGCACATTCTTCCATTGCAAAACTACCATTCCAGTGTTTTACTTGCTATATTGTATTTACTTTGCCACCATGGCCTTTTTGCCTTTACCTCCCTTCTCACCTCATTTGCTCACATTGTATATAGACTTGTTTATATTATATCATTGACTGTATGTTTGTTTCACTCCATGTGTAACTCTGTGTTGTTGTATGTGTCAAACTGCTTTGCTTTATCTTGGCCAGGTCGCAATTGTAAATGAGAACTTGTTCTCAACTTGCCTACCTGGCTTAAATAAAGGTGAAATTTAAATTAAATTAAAATCAATTCTTCATCAAACCATTTGTCATTGTTGTTAACTTTTTAGGTTGTCTGCTTGACATGTTTAGATTTGATAGGGAAGCTGAGAGGTAAAATATACTGTTTAGGTTTTCTACTGCCAAGTTTACACCTTCCTTGTCCAGGAAATTGTCTAGAAGGGATTGAATTTGTTGTTGCCTAATTGTTTTTTGGTATATTTCCACACGACTTTCCTTCTATCTATAGCATTTATTAATATTATTAAGTTCCTTTGGCTTTGATGCCTCAAGATTGAGCAAAGCTCTGTTCAAGTAGTGTGATTTTGCTGTGATCTGATAGGGGTGTCAGTGGACTGACTGTGAATGCTCTAAGAGACTCTGGGTTGAGGTCAGTGATAAAGTAGTCTACAGTACTACTGCCAAGAGATGAGCTATAGGTGCACCTACCATAGGGGTCCCCTCAAAGCCTACCATGTACATACCCAGCTCCGGACAGAGCTGCAGGAGTTGTGGCCCGCTTTTGTTGGTTATGTTGTCGTAGTTGTGTCTAGGGGAGCATATAGGGGAGGGAATGCTGTCATCTTCACGTAGGTGTTTGTCCCCCTGTGTGCTGAGGGTGTCAGGTTCTTGTCCAGTTCTGGTATTTAGGTCGCCACAAACTAGTACATGTCCCTGGGCCTGGAAATTGTTGATCTCCCCCTCTAGGATGGAGAAGCTGTCATCATTAAGGTATTGGAATTCTACTGGGGGGGAAATAGGTGGCACACATGAGATAATTTCCTTATTAATTTCTAGCCAGATGTTCCTGTTTTGACTAATTTAATAGAGTGGATTAGGTCTGCTCTATATGAAATTAGCATACCCCTGAGTGTCTTCCCTGTTTCACACCTGGTAGTTTGGTGGATGGGACTACCAGCTCTCTGTAACCTAGAGGGCAACAAGTGGGTCCGCCTCTTTTATAACATGTTTCTTGTAGGATGACAATGTCTGTATTTCCAATTTCTTTGATAAAGTCTGAGTTCCTGCACTTTAGGCCAAAGGCAGATGACCTCAGGCCTTGTATATTCCAGGATGAGATAGTAAAAGCTTTGTGTTCCATAGTGTCTAGTGTTGTTTTGTGTGGGTTAGACCCGGACAAATCGATTAGGACATCTACTTTGAGCATGACACAAGTAATTTTTCCAACAATTGTTTACAGACAGATTATTTCACTTACAACTCACTGTATCACAATTCCAGTGGGTCAGAAGTTTACAAGCATTAAGTTGACTGTGCCTTTAAACAGCTTGGAAAATTCCAGAAAATGATGGCATGGCATTAGAAGATTCTGATTGGCTAACTGATAGGCTAACTGCCACAAAAAAGCCAGACTCCGGTTTGCAACTGCACATGGGGACAAAGATCATACTTTTTGGAGAAATGTCCTCTGTTCTGATGAAACAAAAATATACGGTAACTGTTTGGCCATAATGACCATCGTTATGTTTGAAGGGAAAAGGGAGAGGCTTGCAAGCCAAAGAACATAATCCCAACCATGAAGCACAGGGGTGGCAGCATCATGTTGTGGGGGTGCTTTGCTGCAGGAGGGACTGGTGCACTTCACAAAATAGATGGTACCATGAGATAGGAAAATTATGTGGATATATTGAAGCAACATCTCAAGACATCAGTCAGGAAGTTAAAGCTTGGTCGCAAATGGGTCTTCCAAATGAACAATGACCCCAAGCATACTTCCGAAGTTGTAGCAAAATGGCTTAAGGACAACAAAGTCAAGGTATTGGAGTGGCCATCACAAAGCCCTGACCTCAATCCTATAGAACATTTGTGAGCAGAACTGAAAAGCGTGTGCGAGCAAGGCGGCCTACAAACCTGACTCAGTTACATCACCTCTGTCAGGAGGAATGGGCCAAAATTCAGCCAACTTATTGTGGGAAGCTTGTGGAAGGCTACCCAAAACATTTGACCCAAGTTACACAATTTCAAGGCAATGCTACCAAATACTAATTGGGTGTATGTAAACTTCTGACCCACTGGGAATGTGATGAAAGAAATAAAAGTTGAAATAAATCAATCTCTGTCACACCCTGGCCTTAGTTATCTTTGTTTTCTTTATTATTTTGGTTATTTCAAGGTGTGACATGGGGGATTTATGTGCTTTGACTTGTATAGGGTTTTTGTATGGTTATGGGGCTGTTTCCTACAATTTACCTAGACAGGTATGTCTATGGTTGCATAGATTGGTTCTCAATTAGAGGCAGCTGTCTATCGTTGTCTCTGATTGGGAACCATATTTAGGCAGCCATATTCTTTGGGTTTTTTGTGGTTGGTTGTTTCCTGTGTCTGTGTTACACGTTTCTTGTTTTGTAGTTGTGTTCATGTCGAGGTATCCTATTAAAACCATGGACACTTACCACGCTGCGTTTTGGTCCGATCCTTGTTTCACCTCTTCAGAGAAAGAGGTGAATCTGCCGTGACAATCTCTCTACTCTTATTCTGACATTTCACATTCTTAAAATAAAGTGGTGATCCTAACTGATCTAAAACAGGGAATTTTTTACTGGGATTAAATTGAAAGTGAGGGTTGGGCCTGTTGCTCTGCTCATGGCCTGGACATATGTTCTGCTGACATCTTGAGGTCCTTACTACAGGGTCGGGGGGGCATGGGGTGAGCAGAAGGGGTATAGGTCTGATGTGGGGGAGGTGGCTATATAGAGTTTGGCCAGAGTATGCTTGAGGTGGTCTTAGCTGGTTAGGGTGTGGCTGGTGATGCTCTTTCTCGCTCTCATCACCCTCTCGCTCTCATCGCCGTGTCCTGGCAGGCCTGTGTCTGGTTGAACTGCATTGACAATGACATTGATAGCTTGCTCCCTCATGGCATGCAGCTAAGTTTTGTTCCAGGAGTTTGCTACACATGCCGACAGATGTCACACAGCATAGGCACAGAAAGGGATAAATCCCCAGAGTGTCTGGGTGAGGGATCAGCTGAGCGACTTGGGGACAGGTTCCAGTTGAGTTACAGTAATGTGACTGTGTTTCAGACCTTCTGCTCAGAACAAGGGATGTCAGACATCCAGTAGACATGCCTGTGTGTTCAGCTCCCTCAGTCTGTTGCAGAGATTGTACACTGTATAGCCCTGCCTGCTATTGTAGACTGTCAGGAGAAATCAGACTCAAACATGCCCTGAAACTCTGATGCTCACTCACTAATTCAGCAAAGCGACTACATCCCTACAGGCTACCTGACCTGCATCACATAAGAGTGAAGTCAAATTCACTTTTTTCTACCCAACAATACCAAACGACGACTGCTTTAAGGGCTAAGAAGCAGAAAAACTATAATGATTGTTGTGCTCACACTCCGGCCTGAAGATCACCAGGCTGCTCGTCATTACGCGCACCTGCGCATCATCAGACTCACCTGCACTCCATCATCTCCCTGATTACCATCCCTATATATTTCACTCCTTTTGGTTCCTTCCCCAGATGTTATTTTTTTCTGTTCAAGTGTTAAGTCTGTGCGTTGTTTGTTTCTTGTTGTGTTTATTTATAAAAACACTCATTCCCTGAACTTGCTTCCCGACTCTCAGCGCACATCGTTACGATGATGTACCCTGATGATTAAAGAAGTTACAAAAATAAAAACTAAATCAAGGGAAAGTCTGGTAAGACTACTTTCAGTTTGATGGAATTCATCTCCGGTAGAGCTGTAATGACATATAGATATCAGAAATGTTTACTCCCCATGGTATTCCTTTAAGGCTATGACAGCTCTGTGTCAGATTATTTCCTGTCATCATTAATTGGTTGAGTCATCAAGGCCAAACACAGCTTGAGTGGTGGATAATCAAAGAGATGGGGAGGCTCTGACAATCAAATCAAACCCACATCTTCAGATACTGAGACTGTTCCACTCCCTGCCTGCTGGAAAAGGCTCCTTTGATGTTCACTGTGGTTGGGCTGTGCCGATCCAATATCCGGGAATGAGAAGTAGAGGAGAGGCGCTTGCTTAATTATTTCCTTTAGTACCATAACTCACTGCCGAGACAGGAGAGCAGAAGCTCCAGTCAAACATCGCCTGGTGAGAGAAACATTATATTAAGTCACAGGTGGTGTTAACACAAAGTATGAGACTTGAGTATGAGAGAACACAAATGCAATTGCTCTGTTGGATGTTCAGTGTCAACCTTTTTTGAACAGAGGAAGCAAAACAAGGTTTTGTCAAATCCATGGGATTCCATTGCCTCTGTACTCTGAGACTCTGAGAGCTCCTGTCAGGCTGGGCCGGTGATATTCTTCAACTACAATGCCTATTTATCTCCTGCTTTCAACCCCCCCCCCCTCCAGTTGGCTGGATTTAGGACCTTGCAGACACCACAGAGTGTGTGAACAGAGGCAGCTGTTGTCTGTGTATGTGTGGTGCTTTTTCTCCGAGATGTAAAACCAAGCAGAGCAGAAGCTGGCTACTCTTTATTTGACTGATGTAGCTGGCAAGGTAACTGCTGTTTGATTTAACAGAAAAAAGTATTTATTCCCAGTGCTGAGCTAGTAGTGTAACTGACATGTAACTACCAATCTCTCCGATTTGGTCCTGCCATACATACCAACAGTGGCTTGGAAAAGTATTCACGCCCCTTGGCATTTTTTCTATTTTGTTGCCTTACAACCTTGAATCACACTCTCCCAAACTCAATATTTTGTAGAGGCACCTTTTGCAGCTAGTATCTTGGAGTATGTCTCTATAAGCTTGGCACATGTAGCCACTGGGATTTTTGCCAATTCTTCAAGGCAAAACTGCTCCAGCTTCTTCAAGTTGGATGGGTTCCACTGGTGTACAGCAATCTTTAAGTCTTACCACAGATTCTCAATTGGATTGAGGTCTGGGCTTTGACTAGGCCATTCCAAGACATTTACATATTTCCCCTTAGACCACTCAAGTGTTGCTTTAGCAGTATTCTTAGGGTCATTGTCCTGCTCAAAGGTGAATCTCCATCCCAGTCTCAAATCTCTGGATGACTGAAACAGGTTTCCCTCAATTTCCCAGTATTTAGCACACTCCATCATTCCTTCAATTCTGACCAATTTTTATGGAATGGTCTGCCTATCAATGTGATAGATGCAGACTCGGTCTCGACCTTTAAGTCTATATATTTAGACTCATCTTTTCAGTAGGTCCTATGAATGAGTATAGTCTGGTCAAGGGGTGCTAACGTGAACAGGAAGGCACTGGAGCGACGAACCGCCCTTGCGATCTCTGCCTGGCCGGTTTCCCTCTCTCCACCAGGATTCTCTGTCTCTAACCCTATTATGTCAGCTGAGTCACTGGCTTACTGGTGCTCTTCAATCCCATCCCTAGGAGGGGTGTGTCACGGGGCCACAGTGTCTCCCAACCCCTCCTTTCTCAACCTCCAGTACTTATGCTGCAATAGTTTGTGTCAGGGGCAAGGGTCAGTCTGTTATGTCTGGAGTATTTCTCCTGTCTTATCCGTTGTCCTGTGTGAATTTTTAAGTATTTTCCCTCTAATTCTCTCTCTCTCCCTCTCCCTTCACGGAGGACCTGAACCCTGGGACCATGCCTCAGGACTACCTGGCCTGATAAGTCCTTGCTGTTCCCAGTCCTCCTGGTCATGCTGCTGCTCAAGTTTCAAATGTTCTGCCTGCGGTTATGGAACCATGACCTGTTCACCGGACGTGCTACTGTTACGCCCCTGAAAAAGGGGAGAAATAATCACGAGTGATACGGTATTGTTTCCTCAATGAGAACTTTTAGTGCAATGAGGAAAAAGATTGCGATTTCCCCGGGAACTTGGGTAGAGACCAGAGCAATCGATCTTAGGCTCATAGATTAAGAGCATTTAGTAGATCACAGATGAACATTTTTACCCTTCCATTAGGCACCACAAAATAATTTTTTATTTTTTATTTCACCTTTATTTAACCAGGTAGGCTCGTTGAGAACAAGTTCTCATTTGCAACTGCGACCTGGCCAAGATAAAGCGTAGCAATTCGACACATACAACAACAGTCACACATGGAATAAACAAAACATACAGTCAATAATACAGTAGAACAAAAGAAAACAAAAAGTCTATATACAGTGAGTGCAAATGAGGTAAGTTAAAGAAATAAATAGGCCATGGTGGCGAAGTAATTACAATATAGCAATTAAACACTGGAATGGTAGATCGGCAGAAGATGAATGTGCAGGTAGAGATACTGGGGTGCAAAGGAGCAAAATAAATAAATAAATACCCGTATGGGGATGAGGTAGGTAGATAGATGGGCTGTTTACAGATGGGCTATGTACAGGTGCAGTGATCTGTAAGCTGCTCTGACAGCTGGTGCTTAAAGCTAGTGAGGGAGATGTGAGTCTCCAGCTTCAGAGATTTTTGCAATTCGTTCCAGTCAAGGGCAGCAGAGAACTGGAAGGAAAGACGACCAAAGGAGGAATTGGCTTTGGGGGTGACCAGTGAGATATACAGTGGGGCAAAAAAATATTTAGTCAGCCACCAATTGTGCAAGTTCTCCCACTTAAAAAGATGAGAGAGGCCTGTAATTTTCATCATAGGTACACTTCAACTATGACAGACAAAATTAGGAAAAAAAATCCAGAAAATCACCTTGTAGGATTTTTTATGAATTTATTTGCAAATTATGGTGGAAAATAAGTATTTGGTCAATAACAAAAGTTTATCTCAATACTTTGTTATATACCCTTTGTTTGCAATGACAGAGGTCAAACGTTTTCTGTAAGTCTTCACAAGGTTTTAACACACTGTTGCTGGTATTTTGGCCCATTCTTTCATGCAGATCTCCTCTAGAGCAGTGATGTTTTGGGGCTGTTGCTGGGCAACACAGACTTTCAACTCCCTCCAAAGATTTTCTATGGGGTTGAGATCTGGAGACTGGCTAGACCACTCCAGGACCTTGAAATGCTTCTTATGAAGCCACTCCTTCGTTGCCCGGGCGGTGTGTTTGGGATCATTGTCATGCTGAAATACCCAGCCACGTTTCATCTTCAATGCCCTTGCTGATGGAAGGAGGTTTTCACTCAAAATCTCACGATACATAGCCCCATTCATTCTTTCCTTTACACGGATCAGTCGTCCTGGTCCCTTTGCAGAAAAACAGCCCCAAAGCATGATGTTTCCACCCCCATGCCTCACAGTAGGTATGGTGTTCTTTGGATGCAACTCACCATTCTTTGTCCTCCAAACACGACGAGTTGAGTTTTTACCAAAAAGTTCTATTTTGGTTTCATCTGACCATATGACATTCTCCCAATCTTCTTCTGGATCATCCAAATGCTCTCTAGCAAACTTCAGAGGGGCCTGGACATGTACTCGCTTAAGCAGGAGGACACGTCTGGCACTGCAGGATTTGAGTCCCTGGAGGCGTAGTGTTTTACTGGTAGGCTTTGTTACTTTGGTCCCAGCTCTCTGCAGGTCATTCACTTGACCCCACGGGGTGAGATCTTGCGTGGAGCCCCAGATCGAGGGAGATTATCAGTGGTCTTGTATGTCTTCCATTTCCTATAAATTGCTCCCACAGTTGATTTCTTCAAACCAAGCTGCTTACCTATTGCAACTTCAATCTTCCCAGCCTGGTGCAGGTCTACAATTTTGTTTCTGGTGTCCTTTGACAGCTCTTTGGTCTTGGCCATAGTGGAGTTTGAAGTGTGACTGTTTGAGGTTGCGGACAGGTGTCTTTTATACTGATAACAAGTTCAAACAGGTGTCATTAATACAGGTAACGAGTGGAGGACAGAGGAGACTCTTAAAGAAGAAGTTACAGGTCTGTGAGAGCCAGAAATCTTGCTTGTTTGTATGTGACCAAATACTTGTTTTTCACCATAATTTGCAAATAAATTCATTAAAAATCCTACAATGTGATTTTCTGGATTTTTATTTTCCTCATTTTGTCTGTCATAGTTGAAGTGTACCTATGATATCATATTTTTAAGTGGTAGAACTTGCACAATTGGTGGCTGACAAAATACTTTTTTGCCCCACTGTACCTGCTGGAGCGCGTGCTACGAGTGGGTGCTGCTATGGTGACCAGTGAGCTGAGATAAGGCAGGGTTTTACCTAGCAGAGACATGTAGCCAGTGGGTTTGGCGACGAGTATGAAGCGAGGGCCAACCAACGAGAGCATACAGGTCGTAATGGTGGGTAGTGTATGGGGCTTTGGTGCCAAAAGGATGGCACTGTGATAGACTGCATCCAGTTTGTTGAGTAGTGTTGGAGGCTATTTTACAGATGACATCACCGAAGTCGAGGATTGGTAGGATGGTCAGTTTTACGAGGGTATGTTTGGCAGCATGAGTGAAGGATGCTTTGTTGCGAAATAGGAAGCCGATTCTAGATTTAATTTTGGATTGGAGATGCTTACTGTGAGTTTGGAAGGAGAGTCTAACCAGTCTAACCAGACACCCAGGTATTTGTAGTTGTCCACGTATTCTAAATCAGAGCCGTCCAGAGTAGTGATGCTGGATGGGCGAGCAGGTGCAGGCAGTGATCGATTGAATAGCATTTAGTTTTACTTGCGTTTAAGAGCAGTTGGAGGCCACGGAAGGAGAGTTGTATGGCATTGAAGCTCGTCTGGAGGTTAGTTAACACAGTGTCCAAGGAGGGGCCAGAAGTATACAGAATGGTGTCATCTGCGTAGAGGAGGATCAGAGAATCACCAGCAGCAAGAGCAACATCATTCATGTATACAGAAAAGTATAGAGACTGTCAGAGGTCCGGACAACAGGCCCTCCGATTTGACACACTGAACTCTATCAGAGAAGTAGTTGGTGAACCAGGCGAGGCAATCATTTGAGAAACCAAGGAGGTCGAGTCTGCCAATAAGAATGTTGTGATTGACAGAGTCGAAAGCCTTTGCCAGGTTGATGAATACGGCTGCACAGTAATGTCTCCTATCGATGGCGGTTATGATGTCGTTTAGAACCTTAAGCGTGGCTGAGGTGCACCCATGAACAGCTCTGAAACCAGATTGCATAGCGGAGAAGGTATGGTGGGATTCGAAATGGTCAGTAATCTGTTTGTTAACTTGGCTTTTGAAGACCTTAGAAAGACAGGGTAGGATAGATATACGTTTGTAGCAGTTTGGGTCTAGTGTGTCACCCCCTTTGAAGAGGGGGATGACCGCGGCAGCTTTCCAATCTTTGGGATAGCTTTTCTAACTGCCTGTGAATATTTGTTCCTAACTTCCCTGAAAAGTTGCATATCACGGGGCCTGTTCGATGCTAATGCTGAACACCACAGGATGTTTTTGTGCTGGTCAAGGACAGACAGGTCTGGAGTGAACCAAGGACTATATCTATTCCTCGTTCTAAATTTTCTTCAAGGGGCATGCTTATTTAAGATGGTGAGAAAGGCACTTTTAAAGAATAGCCAGGCATCATCTACAGACGGGATGAGGTCAATGTCATTCCAGGATATCCCGGCCAGGTCAATTAGAAAGGCCTGCTTGCAGAAGTGTTTCAGGGAGCGTTTGACAATGATGAGGGGTGGTTGTTTGGTCGCAGACCCATTACGGATGCAGGCAATGAGGCAGTGATCGCTGAGATCTTGATTGAAAACAGCAGAGGTGTATTTGGAGGGTGAATTAGTTAGGATGACATCAATGAGGGTGCCCATGTTTACTGATTTGGGGTTGTACCTGGTAGGTTCATTGATCATTTGTGTAAGATTGAGGGCATCAAGCTTAGTTTGTAGGATGGCCGGGGTGTTAAGCATGTCCCAGTTTAGATCACCTAGTACCATGAGCTCAGAAGATAGATGGGGGGCAATCAATTCACATATGGTATTGAGGGCACAGCTGGGGGTAGACTGAGGTCTATAGCAAGCGGCAACAGTGAGCGACTTGTTTCTGGAAAGTTGAATTTTTAGAAGTAGAAGTTAAAATTATTTGAGTACAGACTTAGCCTGCAGAGTTCTGTATTACTATCTTTGCAGTAGATTGCAACACCGCCCCCTTTGGCAGTTCTATCTTGGCGGAAAACGTAATAGTTAGCAATGGAGACTTAGGGAGTAGGCTTCTAATGTTAACTTGTTAACGGTACAGGTTCCCCAAGGGGTACCCCCCCCCCCGCTCAACTGAAACAGTGGCACACAGAATGCAAAAATATTCTTAGAAATATTTAACATCCACACATTAACAAGTCCAATAGCTCAAATGAAAGATAAACACCTTGTTCATCTACCCAGTGTGTCAGATTTCTAAAATGTTTTACGGCGAAAACATGGCACATATTTATATCAAACCACAAAGACACAGGCGATATGTAGCCATTTTGTCGAACAAAAGATGCAATCACAAACGCAGGATTAAAATTAAAATAATTCACTAACCTTTTGAAAATCTTCATCAGATGACAGTAATAGGACATGTTACACAGTACATTTATGTTTTTTTCAATAATATGCCATTTCTATCCATAAATCTCGGTTTACATTGACGCCATGTTCAGAAAATGCTAAAAAATGTCCGGAGAAATTATAGATAACTCCCCCAGATAACGCCAGAGAACAGCAATACACATCATAAACTTTGACTAAATATACATGTTCTACATATAGTTAGAAAGATACACTGCTTCTTAATGCAATCGCTTTGTCACATTTCTTTTTAACGTTACAGAAATCAATAATCTGAGACGGCGCTCGGACATAAGCAATATTTCTCCGCTATGTTGGAGTCAACAGAAACACAAAATTACAACATAAATATTCCCTTACCTTTGATGGTCTTCGATCAGAATGTCGTGGAAGAAGTCATACTTACCCAAAACATTGTTTGGTTTCAAGTCGTGTGTCTTTGTATTAGCATATGCTGAAAGTTCCAGCTGAAATGCTACCAAAAATTACTTCTGGTCCCGAACAGTTGCGCATCAAAACTTCAAAATTACATATTATATGTCGACTAAACTGGTCAAACTAAGTGCAGAATCAAGCTTTAGGATGTTCTAAACGTACAAAACAATTATCTAATCTATCGAACATTCTTGCTTGCTCTCAGGCATTCTGGAACAAAGGGACGTCTCTCCAAAATGCGCGCTCTCCTGACCTTGTATTTTCTTGCGACACTCGATCTTTTGCCTCCCAAAGGGTCAAAACCCGCGGGATTTGCACAATTAAATGCTGTACTGAATGAGGACATCTAGTGGAAGTGTCTCCAGATCCATAGCTGGTTGGGAAGGGTGGGGGCGATGACGTCAAAGTTGCCCCAAGTTTCAGGCTGCCAAAAATAGTTTGGGAGATTGCCTGCCCTGTGAGTTCTGCTATACTTACAGACATAATTCAAACGGTTTTAGAAGCTTTAGTGTTTTCTATCCAATAATTATTATTATATGCATATATTAGCAATTTTGGACAGATTATTTTCAGTTTACTATGGGCACGCAATTCATCCAAAGGGGGCAGTATTCTGCCTATCCTTAACAGGTTTTAACATGCTTGTAACCAAGGCTTTTACGTTTACAGAAGACAACAAATGAGAGCACCTGGGGGGTGGAGTGGAGCTAGGCACTGCAGGACCTGGATTAACCTCCACTTCACCAGAGGAACAGAGGAGAAGTAGGATAAGGGTACGGCTAAAGACTATACGAACTGTCCGTATTGCACGTTCAGAACAGAGAGTAAAAGGAGCAGGTTTCTGGACACGATAGCATAGTGTACAGACAAAGGTAAGGTAGGATGTGAGTAGATTGGAGGTAAACCTAGGCATTGAGTAATGAAGAGAGAGATATAGTCTCTAGAGATGTTTAAACCAGGTAGTGTCATCGCATATGTAAGATGTGGAATAACATGGTTGGTTAAGGCATATTGAGCAGGGCTAGAGGCTCTACAGTGAAATAAGACAGTAATCACTAACCAGGACAGTAATGGGCGAGGCATGTTTATATCAGAGAGAGGCATGCTTAGCCAAGTGAACATATGGGTCCAGTGAGTGGTTGGGCTGGCTGGGGACACGGCGATTCAGACAGTTATCAGGCTAACAAGCTAACAGTTAGTAGGCTGGGGCAAAACAAGCGAGCAGCTAGTGGCCCGGGGCAAGCTAGCAGTTAGCAGCCCGGTGAGCAAGCAAGCAGTTAGCATGGGCCAGCAGTTACAGACCGGGCAGGTAAGCTAGCAGTTAGCAGGCCGGGGCCGGCAGCTAGCAGTTAGTAGACAGGGGCAAGCTAGCTGTTAGCAGGCTGGGTTAGCAAGCAGTTAGCAGGGGCTAGCAGTTAGCAGACCGGGCAGGTACGCTAGCAGTTAGCAGACCGGGTTAGCAAGCAAGTAGATAGCAGGGGCTAGAAACTTAGCCATTGGGGGACGTCACGATGTGGGTAAGTCTGTTTTTTGCCACTTCGTGCGGTGACGTCGATAGACCAGTCATGGAATTAGTAGGGTTCCAAGTAGCAGGCCTAGCTGGTTAGCATAATGGGTCTTCAGTGGGCGTCGCGCCTGAGGGGCCTGTTGTAGTCCTTGGGCAGATTATGTCAATATTCCGGTCGTAGGGGATCTGCGGGGTTCCATGCCCCCTACCGGCTGTAGAAGGGGTTCGGATATTGTAGCCCAGGAGTATACTTCGGTGGTAGCACAGGAGCCCTGGCGGGACTAGCTTCAAGCTAATTGGTGCTTGCTCTGGGATGGAAATGCTAGCCAGTGTAACGGCGTTCTTCGTTTGTAGAATGAGAGTCGGACCGAAATGCAGTGTAGTGGTTACTCATGACTTTAATAGAAAAAGTGACACATGAAATAACTATACAAAATACAAAACAACAAACGTAACGAGAAACCTAATTACAGCCTATCTGGTGAAACTACACAGGGACAGGAACAATCACCCACGAAATACAAAAAGAAACCAGGCTACCTAAATACAGTTCCCAATCAGAGACAACGAGAATCACCTATTATTCAACCATGCTGGTCATTTATGAACATTTGAACATCTTGGCCACGTTCTGTTATAATCTCCACCCGGCACAGCCAGAAGAGGACTGGCCACCCCACATATGCTCTCTCTAATTCTCTCTTTCTTTCTCTCTCTCGGAGGACCTGAGCCCTAGGACCGTGCCCCAGGACTACCTGACATGATGGCTCCTTGCTGTCCCCAGTCCACCTGACTGTGCTGCTGCTCCAGTTTCAACTGTTCTGCCTTATTATTATTTGACCATGCTGGTCATTTATGAACATTTGAACATCTTGGTCATGTTCTGTTATAATCTCTACCCGGCACAGCCAGAAGAGGACTGGCCACCCCACATAGCCCGGTTCCTCTCTAGGTTTCTTCCTAGATTTTGGCCTTTCTAGGGAGTTTTTCCTAGCCACCGTGCTTTTACACCTGCATTGTTTGCTGTTTGGGGTTTTAGGCTGGGTTCCTGTACAGCACTTTGAGATATCAGCTGATGTACGAAGGGCTATATAAATAAATTTGATTTGATTTGACCTGACTCTGATTGAGAACTGCCTCAGGCAGCCAAGCCTATACAACACCCCTAATCAGCCGCGATCCCAAATACTACAAACCCCAATACGAAAATACAATAACATAAACCCATGTCACACCCTGGCCTGACCAAATATATAACGAAAACACAAAATACAATGACCAAGGCGTGACAGCCAGGAGTAGTCATCTGAGATTGTGGTTAGCTAGTTGTGAAGATCCAGATTAAAATGTTCAGTTTGCGGTAGGAATCCGGTGATAAAAATAACAGGTCCGTTATGCTCTGGTTAGAGTCACGTTGTTCGAACTGACGAGAGCTTTCCGAGCTGAAGGTTAGCTGATGACCGCTGGCAATGGTTTGCTGACTGATAGCTGGTAGTTAGCTGGCTAGCTTCAGTTGAGGGATTCCGGATCCGAAGTAAATATAAATACTTTAGGAAAAAAAAGCAGATCCACGCCACATTGGGTGAGGCGGGTTGCAGGAGAGTATTTAGATGTTGAGGTTTATCAAAATATTTTAAAGGATATGCGACGCAAAAGATGTAAAACGATATACAAGGGAAACGACAGGACAAAAAAAAAATAATAATAATATATGCCATTTAGCAGACGCTTTTATCCAAAGCGACTTACAGTCATGTGTGCATACATTCTACGTATGGGTGGTCCCGGGGATCGAACCCACTACCCTGGCGTTACAAGCGCCATGCTCTACCAACTGAGCTACAGAAGTAATTAATTTAACGTTTACACATTCCTCTCACAATTCGTATCCTTTGTACACTTGACGGATTTGAACTTTTTAACACAATTATATGAATGTTATCAATCTCTATCAACTAATTCTGAATGCATGATCTTTTTAACCTTAGATGTTTTAAGATCCTCACATACTATGAACTTACTAATACTTTTTAATGTATAACAGGCTATGAGTATTTCCTTTAACCTGTCACACTACCTTGTCCCAGACCTGCTGTTTTCAACTCTCTCTCTCTACCGCACCTGCTGTTTCAAACTCTGAATGCTCTGCCAACTGACATTTACTCCTGAGGTTGGGTGTTGCACCCTCTACAACCACTGTGATTATTATTATTATTTCCGTTCATAGATGACCCTGCTGGTCATCTGAACATCTTGACCATGTACTGTTATGATCTCAACTAGGCACAGCCAGAAGAGGACTGGTCACCCCTCAGAGCCTGGTTCCTCTCTAAGTTTCTTCCTAGGTTCCTGTCTTTCTAGAGAGTTTTTCCTAGCCACCGTGCTTCTACATCTGCATTGCTTGCTGTTTGGGGTTTTAGACTGGGTTTCTTTATGATGTAAAAAAGGTGATGTAAAAAGGTATTTTTATAAACATATTTAATTGGTTAGCTAATGTTTAATCCCCTCTCGACTGAAGTTCTGTCTGAAGTGAATTAACTCGCTAGCTAGTAGCTACCACAGCCAGTTCATTTCTGGGCTCTAGCTACCTATCAGGTAGCAGTATGTAGCAGCCTTTATTTTGTCCCTGTTACATCTGCTCCTGCCACGCCCTCTACTTCTTATCATGTGTCTCCCTTACCTGCTGCCACTACCCCAGTGCTCCCCCTCTTCAGTGAAACTGAATAACATGCACTCAGAAATGTCATTCCTCTGCTGGAGGTGTAAAACACAAAATGGGACATATTTGCATATGTTGTGTTCTTGTGAAGGATGGCCTAATTCTGGCAAAGAGTATGTTGTTTTATCTCAGCATGTCTACAGATCCTCCCTTCTCCCTGTTTTTGTTTGTTTGGAAATGTTGATACTGGAGACTGTTATCAGAAGAAAATGTGTAACCTAGCATTTAAAGCGGCTAAGAAATGCATTGCCATTAATTGGAAGGTTGTTAATCCTCCCACAATGTCACAATGGATGGCAGAAATGTCAAGTTATGTTTCACTAGGTTTTATATATTGCAAGATTAAGGGTATACTGTGCACCTTTCATAAGGTCTGGATGCCTTATATGGAATACTGTATGACAAAAAGAGTCTGCATTGAAAACATGCCCACATCTGGGGAGATTTTTTTCCCCCATTTTTTTCCCACCTTTATTTAAAAAGGAAGGCTAGTTGAGAACAAGTTCTCATTTGCAACTGCGACCTGGCCAAGATAAAGCATAGCAGTGTGAACAGACAACACAGAGTTACACATGGAGTAAACAATTAACAAGTCAATAACACAGTAGAAAAAAAGAGAGTCTATATACATTGTGTGCAAAAGGCATGAGGAGGTAGGCGAATAATTACAATTTTGCAGATTAACTCTGGAGTGATAAATGATCAAATGGTCATGTACAGGTAGAGATATTGGTGTGCAAAAGAGCAGAAAAGTAAATAAATATAAACAGTATGGGGATGAGGTCGGTAAAATTGGGTGGACCATTTACCGATAGACTATGTACAGCTGCAGCGATGGGTTTGCTGCTCAGATAGCAGATGTTTGAAGTTGGTGAGGGAGATAAGTCTCCAACCTCAGCGATTTTTGCAATTCGTTCTAGTCACATGCAACAGAGAACTGGAACGAAAGGCGGCCAAATGAGGTGTTGGCTTTAGGGATGATCAGTGAGATACACCTGCTGGAGCGCGTGCTACGGGTGGGTGTTGCCATCAAGACCAGTGAACTGAGATAAGGCTGAGCTTTACCTAGCATGGACTTGTAGATGACCTGGAGCCAGTGGGTCTGGCGATGAATATGTAGCGAGGGCCAGCCGACTAGAGCATCAGGTCGCAGTGGTGGGTGGTATAAGGTGCTTTAGTAACAAAACAGATGGCACTGTGATAAACTGCATCCAGTTTGCTGAGTAGAGTGTTGGAAGCTATTTTGTAGATGACATCGCCGAAGTCGAGGATCGGCAGGATAGTCAGTTTTACTAGGGTAAGTTTGGCGCCGTGAGTGAAGGAAGCTTTGTTCCGGAATAGAAAGCCGACTCCAGATTGGATTTTAGATTGGAGATGTTTGATATGAGTCTGGAAGGAGAGTTTACAGTCTAGCCAGACACCTAGGTACTTATAGATGTCCACATATTCTAGGTCGGAACCATCCAGGGTGGTGATGCTAGTCGGGCGTGCGGGTGCTGGCAGCGAACGGTTGAAAAGCATGCATTTAGTTTTACTAGCGTTTAAGAGCAGTTGGAGGCCACGGAAGGAGTGTTGTATGGCATTGAAGCTCGTTTGGAGGTTAGATGGCACAGTGTCCAAGGACGGGCCGGAAGTATACAGAATGGTGTCGTCTGTGTAGAGGTGGATCAGGGAATCGCCCACAGCAAGAGCAACATCATTGATATATACAGAGAAAAGAGTCGGCCCAAGAATTGAACCCTGTAGCACCCCCATAGAGACTGCCAGAGGACCGGACAGCATGCCCTCCGATTTGACACACTGAACTCTGTCTGCAAAGTAGTTGGTGAACCAGGCAAGGCAGTCATCAGAAAAACCGAGATACCTACAGTATTTAGGCAATCCCTAGCTGCTGGGCTCCTCAGTCCTCGCCCTGGGGGCCTGTCGTATCGGTGGTTGTCACTCTGGCCTTGGCCAAACACACCTGAAACCATAATGAATGTTTCACTTAGATCCTAAAGCTGAGTGTGGTGTGTTGGGTTGGGGCACTGCAGGGTGGTGACCACTAGGGTGCAGGACGGAGCGATCCAGCTATAGTGTGTTCAAGTAAAATAAGCTCTACATGTACAGTACTATTAGGTCTATGGTATGAATTACAGTGCCCTCTGTAATTATTGGGACAGTGAAGTATTGAAATCAAAGAATGACTATGACGTTAAAGTGAAGACTGTCAGCTTTCTTTTGAGGGTATTTTCATTCATATCGGGTGAACCGTTTAGAAAGTACAGCTCTTTTTGTACATATTCCCCCCATTTTAGGGGAGCAACAGTATTAAGACAAATTCACTTATATGTGCATTAAAGAAGTAAAAAGTTAATTATTTGGTCCGACATTCAGAGCACGCAATGACTACATCAAGCTTGTGACTCTACACGTGTTGGATGCATTTACTGTTTATTTAGTTTGTGTTTCAGATTATTTTGTGCCCAATAGAAATTAATGGTAAATAATGTTTTGTGTCATTTTGGAGTCACATTTATTGTAAATAAGAATATAATGTGTCTATAAACACTTCTACATTAATGTGGATGCTACCATGATTACGGACAATCCTGAAAGAATCGTTAATAATGATGAGTGAGAAAGTTAGAGACGCACAAATATCATACCCCAAAGACATGATAACCTCTCATGATTACAACTGCAGGGGGGTGGAGGAGGAGGGGGGTTGATATTTGTGTGTTTAAAACGTTCTCACTCATCATTATTCACGATTCATTCAGGATTATCATCCACATTCTTGTAGAAGTGTTGAAAATAACCCCAAAAGGGTCATATTAAATTGTGTAGAAATGCAGGAAACCCCCAGACTCTCTGACAGGATATGTCCCCCCCACTTCTAAAACCAAGTTGCGCCCCTGGTTGCCAATAATGTTTGTCATTGAACGGGAATTGTTTGCTTCACAGTGAGACATTCACAAGAAGCTGCTATTCAGCATTGTATTGAGCCTCACAACAACTATAAAAGCCAATCAGTGCAGTTGCAACACAAAGAAAACACTCCTGTGGCCACATGCCCACTGTTACCACTGCAACCCCTCTATTGACCAATATCTCTGTCCTGTCAGAGAGCTTTCATCCTCCTGCGAACTCTACCCAGCCATGCTCCTCTCCCTCGTTATCTGACTGCCACGGAGGTGTGACTATCACGGATGACTGATTGTCTTTTGGGGGCGAGTTGTCCTTCAGTCCCTTAGCAGCATCTAATCTTGTCCTTGTCCCTTGCTAAACTGCACTAGCAGTCAAGTGCATGAATACTTTTATTACAAAATATTGTTTACGATAGGCTGATCCACAGCTATAATTAATTGTATTTCTGGGTAAAATCAAACTCTCTCACCTTTCCTACTGTCTCATCAAGGACAAGGTCACATTTATATTGTGATAGCTACTGACATGTACTTGTACTTGGAATCAGAATTCTACTCTTCCCTCCAACTGTATATGGGCTTGTCAAGGTACATTTTGCATATTGGGGAGATGCTCTATGTTCCATGCCTTTATTGGTGGGCTTACAAGTTGTTACTTTTTAACAACAATCTGATTCCATTGAGGAAAACATATAGGCTTCTTTATGGAAGATTATATGCATAAACAGAATGCAAATGATTTAGTATCCCCTCCAAGTAGGTACCTGAACAATCAGAGCAATGGTAGCCAAGGGACCATAGACAGCTGCCCAGCATAGTAGGCACCCAGGAGGCCAAGCTTGATTGGTGCATCTAAACACTGGCTATCCGTTTTCTGTGTTAGAGAGTTACATTGTATTTCAAATCAATATATTGGTTTTAGATCATTAAAAGGGTGGATTATTTTTCTTAGCTCTTGCCGATTATAAAGTACAGTACTTTGTAGTGTTTTTTGTTAGTTTATTATAAATCAAATCAAATTCAATCAAATCAAATCAAATCAAATGGACAGATTCTCGTGGACATATGAAACGGTGATAATCTGTCATGGCTCATGTTGAATTAAACCGGTGCAGTGATGTTCAAGCCTGTGTGTGGATGATAAATGTTTCCCACTAAATTCCATAGCCACAAAGTCAAAATTGGCTAAATTGTAAAAATTCATGAAAACAAACATGTCCTTTTTGACCATGATACATGATACGGTGAAATTAGTGGAAGGGACGGGTTTGGCCGAGAGTTTCCGTTTGCGAGGGAGGAGACTTCACTTCCTTCCTTAGCACAAAGGTAATCACAATTGTTAATGGCAATCCCCCCAGAAGTAAAACAGGAAATGACAAACTTTTGCGAGAGAATATTAGGTTTATTCCAATTCTCCTCTCATGTTTATATTTTCATTAACATGTTTCTCCCCCCTGTTGCCTGAGTAATAAAGTGATCCCAATATTCCCTAATCTCACAAAGCTGGGGTAACATAGACATCAGTAGCTTTTTCCAATTATAATGAAGAATACACAGACTGTGTAATGGAAAATGAGTAAAAATAATAATCTAGTGGATAACTCCTGCATTTAGTGTCTATCAGTTGACATTTCTGGGATGCATTACAATGAAAATTGAATAAAGTAATTTCTGGGTAGATGAAATATGTTAATTCATATTCCCAATTAGATGTGGAAAGCATTTAAGATTTGACCTAATTCCTTATCTAATGAAGTCAATTACAAATCTGCACCCTCCGATTCGGGCACCTTACTCACAGTCAGAGACATCCACAACACTTTAAACACGTATCCAGTTTGCTGAAGTACTATGTAAGAGAAACAAAGCCTGAAGACAATTTAACACTCCTCTTTCCTCTGGTTCAATTTGCTTTGCCCAGTTCCTATTGATTTTGTTTCCTCGAGATTGAGACTGATGGGCACTAAGGTTACATTTAAATGAGATGTGGAAAGTTTTGTGTACTCATTCCCTGGGTGGCTTGTCTCTCACTTTCTTCTGGGCTCTGTGCAGTCACTGTATAATTCATTTTGCTCAGTGTGTTTGCCTTTAGGAAACAATTTACTGCGGCTTAGGCTTTCCTCTCCAACAAATGAGTGACTTTACTCGTGTCATTAAATATATTGTTTCAGATACTATTTTGAGTGACTCCTGGATAATTTAAAAAAGATGCATTGCAGTAGGGAACAAATGTTTTAAGCAAATGTGAATTGAACAGGAAGCAAATAATGACAAGACTCATGCTGTTAAACTGGGGAAGAGTGGAGGAGGGATGAATAAAGCGTTATAATACACTTTAGTCTACCCTAATATTTGATACTCTGTGCACTTAGTGATACTGTATGTATGTACCTAACTCTACAACAACAACAAAAAACTGAGATGTGTCTGTTACCTTGATTATTACTCAAAACATTCCAAAACTCACCACCATTTATCGCATATTAGAGTTCATTCAAGTACAACAAATAGATTGTTTGACAGAATAAGACATTTTCAGACGTGGTGTTATGCTGTTGGAGTGGTGTGTCACTGAGCTGTCATCCCCCTGGCAGTGACCTAATTCTCTGGGTGCTCCATTCCTGTAGACAGGCAGGCGGTGTAGGAGGCAGACGCAGAGGGACCACCGTGTCTGCCTGCCTCTTCAAACAGCCACTTCTCTCTCACACACACACACACACACACACACACACACACACACACACACACACACACACACACACACACACACACACACACACACACACACACACACACACACACACACACACACACACACACACACACACACACACACACACACACACACACACAGAGTGTTTGTCAAGGCTGGCGATGCCTGTCACAATATCTATCTCACAATACTACAACGGGCAAAGAAATAATCCTGGCCCATCTAAACGAGCTCTCTCATGAGATGTGGCAAGGACACAATGTGCAGCTCAATACGTGGCTCAGTGATCAATATGTTTGATAAACTGCTGGGTAAAATCAAAGCCCATGCTGTCTCTGTGAGCACCACTCTGAATGACCTCACAGCACTTGGCCTTGCACTTCATCCTTCCCTGGCTGGCACTCCTTCTGTGGTCATTCCACAGTCCAAACTCCAAGGGCTTCCATTACTGTGTCTTAGCGCTGATATGAGCACATCATCCCAAATTAATCACAGTAATGACTTCTTCTTTTCTCCCCTCTCTCTCTCTCTCTCTCTCTCTCTCTCTCTCTCTCTCTCTCTCTCTCTCTCTCTCTCTCTCTCTCTCTCTCTCTCTCTCTCTCTCTCTCTCTCTGTGTCACCCCCCCCCACACACACACACACTTGTTCTTTCTGTCTCACACATTCTTTGTCTCTCTGGGTAAAGTGCTGGCATGGATCAATATTTTGTACTTGCATATTGGTGTGTGTGTGTGTGTGTGTGTGTGTGTGTGTGTGTGTGTGTGTGTGTGTGTGTGTGTGTGTGTGTGTGTGTGTGTGTGTGTGTGTGTGTGTGTGTGTGTGTGTGTGTGTGTGTGTGTGTGTGTGTGTGTGTGTGTGTGTGACCTTGCCCACTGTTGTGCAGTAGCAAACACCCTCCTCTGCTTACAGTGTTCTCCTGACAGATATCATTAGCATATCAAACTATCTCAGCATCTGTCGCATCCCTTGTTCCGGCCAAGGAAACAACATCAGAGCTGCTCAATGTGAATGCCTCTGTGTTTCATGCTACTCAGGTCAAATGGTCTCAGTGAGGAAGGAGGAGTGAGAGGCATATTAAATCTATGCCTAGTGTTTGTATGGTTTTGACCTAGAGGCTTCTCCTATTTGACTCTATTCTTCTACCCAACACTAAAATGATCGGCATGTCTGTAAATGAATGTTCAGAGTGCCATTTCTGTTTTCTTTAACATTGTCAAACCATAACTCCTTTTCATAATCAATACAATTGCATTGTTAACCCCGAGTACAGCAATGTACAGTCATACACTTCCAATATATACTGTATACTGTATGTTTTGTTCAGCGGAGGTAATAAAACACAATCTCACACACTGAGAATCTCAATAGCTATTATATTCTATAATCTAATTGTATTTATGGGTAACAATGGGCAACAAATAGTTTAAGACCTGAACCCTTTTTTTGTCATATCAAAAGCTATCATCTTCTGGCTTGTGGGCAATTTGCTCCCTGGGAAACTGCGAATCTGAAACAATGTGTCAGAGGGCAGGTTTGTCTGCAGCTTCATCAGTTCTGCAGCCAGGTTGCATTAGAGGGATGAGGAGGACAAAACCTGCACCGCAGAGGGTAATACTGCAGCATCTATGAGGCATGGAGCTTGTTATCACACATAGTTCTATCAGCATATTAATACAAAGGTAATGCTCCTTCCTCCATGCCCCAGTTTCCCCTATTGTGTTTTGGATCACAGCCATCAGACAATCATTGAAAGTCAGGAGAAGGGACGAATGAAAGAGAACCTGGGGTGATCACACTTGAAATTACCCATATAGACACTACCTCATATCACACACCTCCTGGCTCCTACTGAGGCATCTGTCTCTGTGGAAATGTTCATATTGTTTGACAATACAAACCACAATATGAATGTGATTAATGATGTGGTGAGGTTTGGTCCTTGTCTAGTATACACAGTGAGCATGATTACTCAGGTTGCAATATCTATTCAAGATTAAACCTAAATCAAATCATATCATGCATACAGTACACAGGCAGCCCATTTCTATTGTAGGCTAAGTTTCTAACCTCTGTTTAAATCTTTTGGCTCCGGGTCATGTCAGCCTTAGAAGGCCAGCCTAGTAGGAGGCCTCATTTAGTGTTGCCTTCTGTTTGTATCTATTCACCCCATGTCACTGTTATGTGATCCCTACTTGACACAAGCATGGGGATGTGCTGACAAATGTATTCCTGACCTATCCAATTAAAGCAAATCTTAGCTCAGCTGTGTGAAAACACTGCCTCAGTGATTGAGCTGACCTGCCCCCCTATCTACCCCCCCCCCCCTTAACTACTGTTCCTAGGCCATCATTGAAAATAAGAAGTTGTTCTTAACTGACTTGCCTAGTTAAATAAAGCTTTTTTTTAAAGTGCACAGAAAAATAATTTGAGATGTTGTTCAAAAGTATATTAACTAAACTAGGAATGGCTTAGTGTTTGCAGACTTTAAGGATGATGTTCATATTAAAACTCTTAAAATGAGAAATGACTCAGACATTTACAAATCATTGTGCAAACTAGGACTCTAAACCCAATACGTATTGCCAGGATGCACATTATGAGTTTCAATGCCATAAGCAATGTATTTTATGAAGCTGATAATTGAGTCACAAGGCCTTTCAGAAGTATTGATGGGTTTGCAACTGCAATATACAGAGGATTAGGGTTTATTGTATTGTGTGCACCGCCGAGAGAAGTTCACCACCAGGTGGTCATAAAATGGGTCTTTATCCCTGTAAAGTAAATACCATTGAAATATTGAAGTCCAACTTGAAATGTGCTGTTTGCCTATGAGGTGAAATATGATTCATTTTGAATTTCGGGTCAGTGTATTTGAGATTAAACATTTCAGTACAGCAACAAAATCTAAAATATTCCTTCACACTAATTTCAATTGATATTTGGTTGTGTTGAGAGGTTTTCTGAGCTGTGTGCATGTCTATTTATTTAAATAAAGATCCACTCACTCTTCATATTGCCTCCCAGGATAGTCTCTCCAAGTGATGAGCTCATACTGAACAGAGAAACGCTGACTCTTTTAAAGATTCTCTCTCCTCTCAGTATGTAACAAATTCATTTGCAGACTTGCTCCAAATCTGTCTGCTTCATGACGCCAAGATACCTGGGTAATTTACAGCTTGATTTATTCACACAGAGCTTAACACAAGGTGTGGTTATATACAAGAGAAAAGTAATTTCACAACAGTCCATAGGAGGGTTTGGTGCAATTGGAGGGCTGGTACAATAACTATAGAAATATATACAGTAAGACTTGGCAAAAGAACAAAATAAAATTTCACTGGTATAAAAAGACAAGCCAACCTTTATTTAGAGGATTTGAACTCTTTATTCAAACACCATTCCATTGGGCAATGGCACAATCCGTTACAGCAGGCGCCGTCAAACAGTCAAATGGTTGTTAGGCAGTAATTGAGGTGTACAGACATACTGTCTGTGTATTTCTTGTGTAAATGTGTACTGTCATCCAACCTTACTGCTGTAATCCATAAGCATAAATAAAGTGTGGCACAGGAAATTAGCCTTATCACTTATCAGGGCTCCCTCTGCCTCTCTGTGATTATCCAGCAGTCTGACGAATACAGAAAGCCGTAATATTCAGCTTCATTGCTCTGTTTGGAGCAGAGAAACTGACACTGGCTGCTTCAACAACTTGCTGTATCATTCTTCTGATCATGACAGACAATCTGACATTTGCTTTGGAGGAGCTTTGAAGTTGCACTAGTGGATGTCCAATCGAAACGAGCACTGTCAAAACAGAGGAAATAGGAAAGGACTAGAAAAATACTTCAGAGTAGTTCATGGATGAGTTGCAAGGCTTCAATTCACTTCAGATATGGTTTGTGTCTGGTCTGAGATGTGCAAGGGGTGCCTAACCTCAAACAAGCTGATGGTACTGCATGCTATTGTGGTTGTCTTTTTAATAATTGTGAACCTCCGGAAAGCTACCCATCAGTGCATAGCACACAGCACGCCTCGTGAATGCTCTTTTACTATCTCCATGTCCCTTTTGTTCCACACACAGACCATAGTCTATGCAGATATAAGATGTTTGTCAGTCAGTTCCTGTGCATAGCTCAAGGCATTCAAGCATAATATTAAAAGGTCAGAGATTAATCTTGTATCAGCAGGAAATATGGATTTGTAGAGTTTGTATGTTCACCTCTGGTGTGACGGCTTGGGATCTGAAAATAGGTGACTTAATTTAAGCAACGTTCCTATGGCAACATGCAGTGGTTGAAAAAGTACCCAATTGTCATACCTGAGTAAAAGTAAAGATAACTTCATAGAAAGTTACTCAAGTAAAAGTGAGTCACCCAGTAAAATATTACTTGAGTAAAAGTCTAAAAGTACTTGGTTTTAAATATACTTAAGTATCAAAAGTAAATGCAATTGCTAAAATACACTTAAGTATCAAATGTAGGGCCTCCCGGGTGGCGCAGTGGTTAAGGGTGCCGTACTGCAGCGCCAGCTGTGCCACCAGAGACTCTGGGTTCGTGCCCAGGCTCTGTCGTAACCGGCCACGAACGGGAGGTCCGTGGGGGCGACGCACAATTGGCATAGCATCATCCGGGTTGGGGAGGGTTTGGCCGGTAGGGATATCCTTGTCTCATCGCGCACCAGCAACTCCTGTGGCGGGCCGGGCACAGTGCACACTAACCAAGGTTGCCAGGTGCATAGTGTTTCCTCCGACACATTGGTGCGGCTGGCTTCCGGGTTGGATGCACGCTGTGTTAAGAAGCAGTGCGGCTTGGTTGGGTTGTGTATCGGAGGATGCATGACTTTTTTTTTACTTAAGTAAAAATACTTTAAAGTACTACTTAAGTACTTTACACCACTGGCAACATGAAACATCCTCGATGAGATGGTATGGGTAAAATGCACTTTAGATTTGGAAAATAACTAACAGGGACATTTCACTATGTGTTGGATGTAGGGTCACACTAAACCAGAGTAAAGCTATTTGACTATAAATCTGTCTCTTTTACAGCTCAGTAAGCATACAATATATATGCGAAATACAGATGACAAATCACTTTACTTTGAGCAGGATTTAATTGAATTTTCAATTGAAAGTTGGCTCCCCATTACCAGCCCCAGTTCTCGTATCCCCTGGGCCCTCCTGTGGTGGTTCTTCTACTTCATTTAGCCACCTGTACCTTACCTGCAGGATCCACAACTGATAAACTCTCTCCTCCAGTGAGTCCTGTGGGACATTTATTAATTCTCAATTCAGACAAGGCTCCGACTCCCTCCATATGCTACCCAAACCTTTTCTGATTCCCCCATAGTGGGCTTGTTTTGTGCCAAGAATATATCTCTCTCAGTCTGTTTTATTGCGACTGTGTCAGGGGCAGCAGTAACTGCGAGTGTGCATGATTATCGAGGTGCACTCTCTCATTGCCTTTCTCCCAAGAGGCAGAAACCTGAATTATAAATGTGGGTAAGGGTAATGGGACCGTCTCACGCACACAGACCAAGGACACAACTGCTTTATTGGGTTAGGAATTCTAGATTTCTCAGAAAGCTCTGGTTTTCAGATGAACTAAAAAACAAGGAGCGATGCCATTCATAGAATCATCAAACCCGCATTTTGAGATATTGGAAGAATTTTTCAGTGTTCAAAGCAAGATGGTTATTACTCTGTGACGTATCCAGGAATGCAATCAGTATCTTTATGTAAAGTTTGTGCGATATCTGTACGATAACAATACCATTTCTCATATGATGCACATGTTTTTTAGTCATCTTAGAAACACTGTTACTGGGATTGATTGAACAGGTCCATGTTATTGTCATGTAATAAATCACACTTCCATTTATTTGGCTTTAATTCATGAACTGATATGTGAATCCTAATTCTTTTACTGTGAGTATGAAGAGGCCATTTCAAAGCAGGTGCTATCTCATCATTATGCTCATCTGAAAGGTTTTAATCATTCATGATTAACATTATGCAAAAAAGCCACCTACTGTATGCGTTAACAAGAAGAGCTCCAGTGTCATAAATAACTCAATGTCACGCTGAGATTCAAAGATTTGAATATCTCACTTGGTGAAATCTGTTTGAAGAGTTCACTGTATGTGGTTCTGCATTATTTTATGAATTTAGAGCAAAACAACTATTGTGACAAAATGTGAGATGATGATTATGGTATGCCAGATATGAGAACGTTTGTGCATATCAACTCCCAACCTTTGGGAAATCAATTCCATTTTGAATTTGAGAATGCACAAAAATATTTTAATCTGTTAGCGAAGGAAGTGGGTTTGCATGTACACTACCATTCGAATGGTTGTGGCCACGTAGAAATGTCCTTGTTTTTGAAAGAAGACATAGACAACTCCGGGATGCTAGCCTTCTAGGCAGTTCTTCTGTCCAGTGTCTGTGTTCTTTTGCCCATCTTAATCTTTTATTTTTATTGGCCAGTCTGAGATATGGCTTTTTTCTTTGCAACTCTGCCTAGGCCAGCATCCCGGAGGTTGCCTCTTCACTGTTGACGTTGAGACTGGTGTTTTGCGGGTACTACTTAATGAAGCTGCCAGTTGAGGACTTGTGAGACGTCTGTTTCTCAAACTAGACACTCTAATGTACTTGTCCTCTTGCTCAGTTGCGCATCGGGGCCTCCCACTCCTCTTTCTATTCTGGTTAGAGCCAGCGTTGTACGAGATCTTCAGTTTCTTGGCAATTTATCTTCATGGAATAGCCTTCATTTCTCAGAACAAGAATAGATTGACGAGTTTCAGAAGAAAGTTCTTAGTTTCTGGCCATTATGAGCCTGGAATCGAACCCACAAATGATGATGCTCCAGATACTTAACCAGTCTAAAGAAGGACAGTTTTGTTTCTTTAATCAGCACAACTTTTTTCAGCTGCAAAAGACTCAGAATTACAAAATACTTTTCTAATGATCAACTAGCCTTTTAAAATTATAAACTTGGATTAGCTAACAACGTGCTATTGGAACACAGGAGTGATGGTTGCTGACAATGGGCCTCTGTACACCTATGTAGATATTCCATAAAAAAATATTTTAAAAATCTGTTGTTTCCAGCTACAATAGTCATTTACAACATTAACAATGTCTGTACTGTATTTTTGATCAATTTGATGTTATTTTTATGGACAAAAAATGAGCTTTTCTTAAAAAGAAATAAGGACATTTCTAAGTGACCCCAAACTTTTGAACAGTAGTGTATATTTAATGGCATGACTCCCCTGGCCCAGCATGAATGTGGATGCTAACGAGGACTGGCATGTTGAAAACCGAATGCGCCACTCCTCTCCTCCCCTGGTACACACAACAGTCAGAAGAGAAAGGCTTCGACAGAAACAAGCCCTGATTCTAGACTGCTGTCTGCTTCTGTGAGAAACTGATTAGATGCCATTTCTCAAATGTTCTCCCTGTGCGCATGTGTGTGCTCGCAAAATGTTTTTGTTACATTACTGCACAAAACCATAAAAAATAAGGACACATGTAGGATATTCATTTGAAAATAATCCTGCAGCAACATAAAATGTGAATTGTTAAGTGGTTATTTTCCGTTAGGGCAAATCAAGTCTGACATTTTAGAGAGGCAATTACACACTTCAGAAGCCTTTTTAAACCTTGAATACACTACAAGTTCTTGCCGTGCAGGAAAATTCTCAGCAACAAAAGAGTGATCAAATTAAGATCCTACATCTATGTGATCATTAATATAATTTGTGTAATCAACTACCATTAAATAGTGAACATAAATGATTAACTTCTGTATGTTGTGAGAGCTATAACCTTAAAGGCATGAGTTTTAGGGGAAAAAAACATTCATTTTGATAACATGACATTTGCCTTGTGTCACATGGGACCATACGCAAATACGGAACAGCTGGTGGCTGTTTACATGGAAAGGGCACACTCAACATTGTACCATTGGAAAAACACACTACCACACATTCATGTAGTATCAGTTCTTTTACTGGCATATATTATAAATATTTTGAATATTTACACTTAGAAAATAGTATATTATTTTAATATATATATATTTACATTTACATTACATTTAAGTCATTTAGCAGACGCTCTTACATGTTGGCATTTCCCCAAAACTGTACAGCTTAATCGCATAATAAACTTATCCTACAAACCTGAGACACTAGAAGAAAAGAAAACAGCAGAGAACCTTTTGAAATGCTTGCTACACAGTAGCAGTTATGTACCAAGTACAACAACGAACATATAGGACCCAGTACAACCTTCAAGTCAACAGAAAACCAACTACACTCTTCACAAAATATGTTTCATAACGTTGTAGTATCTCATAATGAACAATATCAACCATCTATCGCTGATCCATAGGCGAAAGAAAATGTTTAACATTTATCATGTGATGTCAACTGGTGAACAAAAGACATCATGGTCCTCCAATGCCTGTCATTAACCATACACCATTCTCCTTTATCCACAACAGAATATCCAGAGGAGTAACAGAGTAAGCACCCCATCCAGTCCAGTGTGCTCCAGTATATTTGACCAGTGTTCTCTCAGAGGGGCTCATCATAGGGCACTGCCAGGCAGTGTGTTGGTGATGGACCATTTCTGTCCAGTGCATTTTTGAAGGACCAGCTGGTACCCAAACTCGTTGTCATTGCTGGCCACCAGCTCAAGGCATCGCTTCGATTTCCTGTTCTGAATGGAACCTCCCTGAAAGGAAAAACGGGTAGATCAAATTACAGTGGGATGCGACAGCATCATTGGTGTGCATGTCGTTGATTGCTGTGTCACCTTAACCCCACAGTGCTATGAATTAATGGATGGGGTTGATGTGTATAGCTTAACAAGCACCCGCAGCTCTGTTTTGTACTGATTTCCCTTCGGCACCAGCACTGGGGCCTTCCCAGATAGCATCAGCATGCTCACGAAGCAAGAACACTATCTACCATTATACTCAGTAGCACTCTCAGTAGGAATGCCAAGATTATGTGATAACAGAAGAAGATAACATTAGATGGGAAGAAAACATTTTTCACACGTCACCTGAGAAAACAACCGTCACACTTACAGGAAGAAACTCCATCTTTGTCACCTAAGGAATCGTGTGCTTCGAAGTGTCTCTCCATCTCATCTCTCATTCCCATTTGTTAGAGTGGAGAGTCTCTCACATGTACGTGGAGGCCTTAAAGCTTTGTGTTGGACTCAACTGTTGGGACCAGTGTGATGGGAGTCACTGCACAGATCAGATAAGCTCACTATCTCTAACTTCAGGGCCTGGGATCAGAGAATCTCACCTGTCACCGCTCAGTCAGGAGAACGAAGACTCAAGCTGGAAAGGCAACCGTTTTAAAATGGCCTTTAATTTTGGTTCAAGACTAGATGGGAAATGGGAATGAGAGATGAGATGGAGAGACACTTCGAAGCACACGTTTCCTTAGGTGACAAAGATTGAGTTTCTTCCTGTAAGTGTGAGGGCTGTTTTCTCAGGTGACGTGTGAAAAATGTTTTCTCCTCATCTTTAAAGAAAGAGGCCAAGGGCATGTTAAGGTTCAGAAATTCAGACCAATACACATCATTAAGATTTGCACTAACCAAGTGATAATTAACATAGCTTTTTATGAGGGATTCATCCTTATATGTGGAGTCAACAACCACCTCTAAGCAATCTCGTTGTCAACTTGTCATCAATGTTTTGTTGCACATTCAGCATACGGATGGTTTGGTCAGGTTAATTTGAAAGTGAATTAATCAAAATGACAAGGAGTCTAGTCGATGTCACTCTGATTCAGGATATGATAAGTTTTCATTAGAATAGAATAGAAAACTGTCTGTTTAGTTAAGAGTGCTTGTCAGGTCTTGCATGCCTAAAAGCTATGGAATGAAACAATTATCTGCTTGAGTGCATTCTGTAAAGTACATGGGGGACGGATACAGTTTACATATTCACTAATAGTCTTTCATCAGTAATCAACATCTCCACGTGTAGTAATGGCTGTCAGATGTAGCATGAAATATAACATGGTGGATTCCATATGTTCAACCAAATGAAAGAACCATTAGCCATTAGATACACCTCATTGGCCACATGGTGCATATAGCCTTGAATGAGTCCAAGGAAAACAACATTACCTGCAAATAAGATATGACAAAGAAAACGAATTGAGCTACACAATACAGTAGAACCAAAAAGTCCCATATGAAAAAAGTTGTACATGTACTTTATGTTATCATTGCTGATGAATTTATTTCAGCTCATCAATTGTTAAAACTATGTATGAAATCGAAGTTGTTTCAAAATATAAAACAATAATACATTTGTTTTTCATTCTGTCATTATCATACTTTGCCAGAGGCGCATCCTGAAATATTTACGAGGCATCTACCAAGCAGCTAAAACACGTATTTATTTACAGAAAATATTCATCATTTCATCCTGATTCTATTCATATTTGAAACATTACCATCTTGCAGCAGGAAGCCTGCCAAGTAACCTCAAGGCTTCGGCATAATGTTCTTAACCTGATGTTTCGGCTATACATGGCTAAATAGCAAACATTTTCTGAGGCAGTTGAATTCCAGTGGGTCACTGAACACTTCAGAACAATTTCACACAAAATATCAGCATTACTCAGCCTTTCTCTATCTGGGAAGTCAACATCAAAAGATGCTAAACACCAATAACCATTATAACCTTCAGGGTGCTTAAAAAGCCTGCCTTCTCTCCAGGAGAAGCTGCATTACAATACAAGGCCCGAGGTTGAATTTTGTACTGGCAGAAGACCAGTCCTGTTTGCTCCCTGTGCTTGATCCTGTGGGCTGCTGCCAAATCAACATATTGATTTGCTATAGAGAGTGAGCCAGTGAGCCAGAATGATAATGGTTCTGGGTTCACAAGCAGCGGTGAAAGGTTAACCAACTCTCCTGTGTTCTTTCATCTAATTGATTATTTTTGAGTGAACAGTTTGGGAGTCTGTGTTAATGCATGCATGTGTTTATGTGTTGTGTTACATAAGGAGATATTATGGGCTGTAGTATGGAGACAGAGGGTTTAGGTGTAAAGAGCCCTGCTTGGGAGACAATCTTAACACGCCGATTAAACACATCTAATTAGCTTTCTGTTCATCCTCAGTGCTTTTACTGACTCGATGACATCACCTTCCCAAGTGCTTCTGGGAAGTGTTTACAGTGTGTAGGCCGACATGAGAGGGAGAAGATACACCATGTAGTAGAAAAGCACAAAGGATAGTAGAAAACAGAAGCACTTGGGAAGGTGATGTCATCGAGTCAGTAAAAGCACTGAGGATGAACAGAAAGATAATTAGATGTGTTTAATCGGCGTGTTAAGATTGTCTCCCAAGCAGGGCTCTTTACACCTAAACCCTCTGTCTCCATAATACAGCCCACGCTACAGCCACCTTAACTGCGGACAAAATCTTTACAAATACAAACACCCACTTCTTTTCTTCTGCTTCCCAAGATACATAACAATTATTTAACTTGAGGAGAGCATGTTGAATTTCCGCTATAAGGCTCTAAAGAGAAGAAAAGTCACACAATTGTCAGGCACATTCAACCAGAGATTCATTGATTGCTGCTCTTCTCCTCCTCTCCACCTCGTAGAATTTAAGTGTGGTAATGCTTAATTAAGCTAGAATGGGAATAGGAACATTCCTCCTCGCTACAGTACTGTACCACCCTATGCTTGAGTTGTATCGATGCATTTCCTTTTGAGGTAAAAAAACACATTTCACACTATGTCTAGCAGAAATGTGCTCAATAATCCATAGTGTCTGACTCTATTCCTTCTTAAATTATACAATGCTAAACCAAGAAACCACCTACAGAAGAGCCATGTAGATATGTGAAATGTGAGATCAAGCATTTCAATCCTTTTACACTCCTATACTTTACCCCTTTTCGTAGTATCCAATTGGTAGTTACAGTCTTGTCTCAACGCTGCAACTCCCGTACAGACTCGGGAGATGCGAAGGTCGAGAGCCGTGCGTCCTCCAAAACACAACCCAACCAAGCCTCACTGCTTCTTGACACAACGTCCGCTTAACCCGGAAGCCAGCCGCACCAATGTGTCGGAGGAAACACCGTACACCTGGCCACCGTGTCAGCGTGCACTGCGCCCAGCCCACCACAGGAGTCGCTAGTGCACAATGGGACAAGGACATCCCTGCCGACCAAATCCTCCCCTAACCTGGACGACGCTAGGGCAATTGTTAGCCGCCCCATGAGTCTCCTGGTCGCGGCCGCTGCAATAGAGCCTGGACTCGAACCCAGAATCTCTAGTGGCACAGCTAGCACTGCGATGCAGTGCCTTAGAACGCTGCTCCACTCGGGAGGCGCCAACTAAGAATTTTACACTGTTCCATCAACAATGATCTCCCCAACATAATCAAAGAACAATTGCATTAAGATGTAAAACTGTGCTTGGCAGCATTTCAATAAAAACCTTTGAACGGAACATACATGATTTCCTTCTCAGTAAGTTCACAAGGCATCACACTAATGTCAAAGCTATAGAAGAAAATAGGTTGAATCCATAATTGACAATACCTTAACTTTTAGGAGGTTAGTGATAGAGATTCAACCCATCCTGGCATATGACATACAGTACATGCTACTGTATAATATGTTTTCAATGTCTCACTCCTTGTTATAATTTTTTGGGCGGGATACGGTACAGAACCTACAAGTGTCTAACTTGTGCGGGCATCTACTCAAAATAAATAAGTGATCCACCATTGGAGAGAAACATACGTCTTTATCTGAAAACACAATTCCTAAAAGTTGAATTCAAGGTTAGCACCCCACCATTTTGAGTGGATATTTTGAGCGCATACATTATGATGACACTGAACATGATCAGAACGGTTTTAATTGCACCTTCAAAACTGGGTGAAGTGGGTGACGCACTCTTCAGACCATGTTGATGTAGCCCTCATTACAGGCCACTGTGCTCAGCGAGCCGGTCCAATAATGGAGACAGAGAGAGTCATTATGATGCATTTACTGTTGTGGAGAGGTCTGTGGACCGTAAAACTCTGTTATATCTGTGACACTCCTTAATGGAGACCAATCCAACCCCACTGAGCACTGAGCTGTAGATTTACGCGAATATTACCCATTAAAATGTACTCAAGATACCTACCTCCACTGGTGCCACATTTACTAATGATCCAACTCCCTTGCAACAAAGTATTCATTTGGAAAATGGCAAGTCAATGATCTATCGCTTGCTGGTCTATTTTCAGTGAGCAGTCTGAGTGTGTTGGTCAGGTCTGTATGGTTTCTTACCTGAGTAAATAGCCAGTGGAGCTTCATGCGCTTGGCTGTGGCGTAGCTACACTCGATGAGGCGTGGTCGGCTGTTCACATCCACCAGGCACTTGTTGTCATCGTCATCGATGGTGGGACTGAGCACCCCTACATGTAACTGCTGAGTGCTGGTGTAGTACACATTCTGGAATGACAGAAGAGACAGCACATACATAAGCTACTGAGAGCTGGAAGGCATTCAAGCATTTCACAAAATGTTGATTTGTTTTAGGCTTTTCACTAGGACTTACTTCACCCATATGGCATGTCTATTCATGCAGCTAACCTCGCTGGACTGGAGCACAGGGCAGGAAATGGCATAGTGTGGGAAATGGCTTATTGTTTATTGAGAGGAGCGCTCTCCATAAACAATACAAATCGATCAGCTAGCCCAAACACTTCTAATTGCACTCTCTGATGCGGTCCTTCCAGACCGTATTTTCCAAGGGCACTTGAGTGCCCATATTTAGCTAACAGGCCGTAAAACACCACTGGAAGGAAAAAGCATCTGTTTGAACTGAGCGGAGCAGCAGAGGTAGTTGTGTGTGCTACAGATGGCAGCTGCATCTGTGCTCAGACTCCATCGGCATGCGTATGAGGGATGAGGGGGCTTGTCTGCACATGTGGGGTAGCTAGACATGTTGGGTAGCTAGAACCCTGGGAGAGGCGGGGGAATGTAACAGCTGGAGGGGAGGGAGGACATCACAGCTGGATAGGGGTGGGGATAAAGGTGGTAGGGAGCACAGGGTTACATTAAGAGGTGTTTAGTGCTACCTTGTCGTTCGCAAACAGTTGTCAGAAATACACTGTGTATGTCACCTTAAACTACCCCATCAATCATACAGGTAGAATACATCTCTTTAGAATGACAAGGCTGCCAATGTTTTTGTATTTATTTTCGGTCATACCAATTACCCCACTGATGACATTCTTTACAAAAGTATACTCGGTCATAACAGACTTTATATGGGCAAATAAAATTCATAGAATACAAAGTGTTACATCTTCCTAAATCCGAGGGTGGTTTTAACCTTCCAGACTTGGCATTGTATCAACTCGCTACCCAAGACATTTCCTTGCGACAGTTAAATGTATTAAAGAGGAACAATGGGATACATATTGAAGATGTGCAGGCTCAACTCCAGAATCTTTTTACGTGTCTATTTTCAAAAGGATAAAGCTATGAACATTAACAACTTCATAGTTAAAAACACTATAACGATATGGAAGAAAATCAAACGGATTTTACAAGATCCAAACCAAACAGACCGAGTGCTCACATCCCTATCATCCAATACATTCGCTTACGCAGGATCTGTAGTACACAGAGTGACTATGACAAACAAGCCGACTGTCTGGACGAGCTTTTCAGACAGCAGGGTTACCCAGAGGAATGGCTGCATGACGCAAGGGATTATAAAAAAACTATGACCAAGAATGACATCCTCACACCCAAATCACCACTCCCCCCTGACCAACGAGTTCAGAGTTTCTTCAATACTCCCCACTTGGCAAACCGTTTGGCCATGTCATAAAAAAACACTGGCACATCTTGAGGCCTGACTCACAAATGGAAAAGACATTTAAAGAACCCCCGCGGGTAGTTTTTTGACGCGCCCCCAACATCAGTCAAATGGTGGTGACTGATCTTCCACCGGTGACACATTCCTAGACAATGTGCCGGACGGACGGTAATTACAGATGTGGCCGATGTACCCAGTGTAACTTCACGAACAATGCACACAATGTTCAATCACCATATCATGGGCAACAATTTGAGACAAGGATAGCATAACACAGGAGTAATATCAGGACTCTTGATCAGAGAATCCCTGTGGCTACAGATTTCATGGATTGCTCTCTGAGATACATTGGTATCGAACATGTTAAGACTCTTAGGAGGGGGGAGATACTGATTATCTACTACTAAGAAGAGAATTGTATTGGATTCACTATTTGTCGGCCATGTCTCCTAAAGGTCTAAACCAAGAGTTTGATATCAGAACATTTCATGAATATGTCACGTTGATTTGTCCTGCCATATTGGTCTCAAATTGGTCATTTTGTAAATATATTCGATTTTTTGTAACTACTGATACCAAATGATTAGAGGTACACAAGTTGTTTTTGAAATAAGTCACTATGGCCACTGCGCGTTCCGCATGTAATGGTCATTTGGGCGGGTATTCCAACAGTTTCCAACGTAATCTAATTACTGTTGCCTAGGTTTGAACTTGGACCCATTTGTATGTATATAATACTTTATAATACTTTATGACCATATGTACAGTACTTCTGTGATTAATTATGATTGAATATGCGCAAAAGGGAATTTAATTGTTTCCAGATGTAGCCATGTGTTGATGATCATATGTATAAGTTTGTTTAAAAAAATAAGTCTTTAAAAAGGGAAAATGAAATATTATAATAAAAAAAGTGAAAACTATCCTCACTATCAGTGGGAGGTAAAGCAGGAAGAAAATGACATCGGTAGTGGTATGAAATGTAAACGGATTCTAAAAGGAGTAACAGCACTGTAACCCGACAACTATTCAACAGAGACATCTGAACAGATTTCTAACATTAATGAGTTCTTAAATTAGCCTGCTCTCGGAATGTGAGATTGGGTGTTACAGTATGTTTTCTCTGGAGTTATCTGTTAAGAAAAGTGTGCAAGGCATCTTGGGAAAGATCAGCTCCGACTGGCTTTCTTTCTTGTAATAGATCACAGGAGATTCCTCCAGAGCTTTAATTTGTAAACCAGCGTAAACATCAATACAGGTGCAATGAGTGTGAATGGTTTACCATGGAGATGTTTGAATAGGCAAGGATGACAGTGGATGCAACTTTTTGCTTCACATTCAAGGATTAAACCACTTTTTACTACACATCTGGCTAAAAGATTACTGTAGCTCTGTTGGCATAACTTTTATAAATAACGTTGACACCTTTTGGAAACAGAAGATACTCTACAGCAGGGGTGTCAAAGTCAAATGGACGGAGGGCCAAATAAAAAATTTAGCTACAAGCCGAGGGCCGGACTGTTCGAATGTTCATTGAAAAAATTTTAAATGACGCATATAGTCTAGTGAACCTAATTGAACCTACTGAAAACCTAACAAATATATTCCAATATGATCAGATAAATAAAGCAATATTTTCTTATGGCTCTGTCAGTAATCTTTAATTTTCAACAGACACAAAAGACAAATTTCCTTTATATAAAAATCCCCATAACCTGAACATTAAATGAAAGAAACCGGTATTCAAGGCACCATCAGTAGCCTATATTTTCTATTTTAGCAAAAGTGGGCTAAATTTACTTCAAAGAAAAAAACAATAATAGCAATTTTCTATCATCCACTCAACTGAAATATTTTAAAAATATAATTGGATTGAAATACAATAAAATAAAGTGCAAAAATCTATTAATCAAAAACAACACTTTGTTTAAGGAGAAGTAACATGCAGTGAAAACAAATATTAAACTTTAACTTTTAAACTTGAACTGAGTAAAAACTCTAAATATGTGATTGCACAGTAATGTTCACTTGTTTGAGGTTGAGGGTGATACTTGGTGGTGTCCCAGCACCCACTGCCGCATATTTTGCCCTCAGTGCATCATTGCATTGGAGGTCAATCAACTCCATTTGGAGGTTTGGTGGTGAGCTTTCCACGTCAACAGCAAATGGGTTACCGAGCAGTTCCAACCTGCTTTTTTGTGCTTCAAAGTCAGCAAATCGGCGTCGAAAGTCAGCGGCAAGCATACCTATTTTATCAGCCAACTGTGCGCTCGGGAACGCACTGGTAGAGAGCTTCTCTTTCATGGTCTGGCAGCTGGGAAAGTGGCTCAAATTTTCTTTCCGCATCTGCGTCTCCCACAGAGTCAGTTTGGTTTTAAATGCCTTCACTGTACTGTACATATCAGAGATGACACGATCCCGACCCTGCAGCTGCAAGTTCATTGCATTCAGATGACTCGTAATGTCACACAGAAAAGCCATTTCACACAGAAACATTTCGTCTCTGAGTTGTGTTGTGTCTTTCCCTTTGCTGTCCAAGAACAGACAAATCTCCTCACGAAGCTCGAAACATCTTTGAAGCACCTTTCCCTGGCTTAGCCATCGCACCTCTGTGTGATAAGGCAAATCACCATGCTCCGTTTCTAACTCCGTCAGAAATGCCTTGAACTGGCGGTGATTCAAACCTTTGGCTCTGATAAAGTTAACTGTGCGCGTGATGATGCTCATTACATGCTCCATTTTCAAGGCTTTACCGCACAACGCTTCCTGGTGTATGATACAATGATAAGCTGTCAGCTCACCTGTCGCGTTTTCCTCTTGCATCTTTTCCCGTATCTTCGTCACCAGTCCGCTCCTGTGTCCACACATCGCAGGTGCTCCGTCGGTTGTCAAACCCACAAGTTTTTCCCAAGGCAGCTCCATCTCATTTACACATCTTGACACCTCTTCATACAAATCATGCCCCGTAGTTGTGCCATGCATAGGACGTAAAGCCAAAAACTCCTCTGTCACGCTTAGGCTGGAGTCCACTCCGCGGATGAAAATTGACAACTGGGCAATGTCAGAAATGTCGGTGCTCTCATCCACAGCCAAGGAATATGCAATGAAATCTTTTCCCTTTTTCACAAGCTGCTCTTTTAGACTGATGGACAACTGGTCTACTCTCTCGGCAATGGTGTTTCTGCTCAGACTCACATTTAAAAAGAGTTGCCTTTTTTCTGGGCAAACTTCGTCACAAACTTTAATCATGCAGTTTTTGATGAAATCCCCTCCGTAAATGGCCGGGCTGATTTAGCGATCTCTTCTGCCAAAATAAAACTGGCCTTGACAGCAGCCTGGCCTTGTGATTTGGCTTTTTTGAACAGAGCCTGTCGAGATTTGAGGCCTCGTTTTAATTCCTCTGCCTTTTGTAGCCTTTGTTCCATGTCCATATTCTTGTTTTTGTCCGCGTGTTTCGTTTCATAATGTCGTCTCAGATTATACTCTTTCAGTACCGCCACACTTTCTCCACACAGAAGACACACAGGTTTTCCAGCTACCTCCGTGAACAAATACTCCGACTCCCACCTTGTTTGAAACCCCCGGTTCTCAGTGTCCACCTTCCGTTTTGCCATTTTTGATGGGTATCTGAAAGTTAATTTTACTGTGATGCTGACAACTGCTGTGCCAATAAATATTGAAATGAAGCAGCCTACTGCTCGGTGCGTCACCGTTGCATTGTGGGAAATGTAGTATTGGTGCGTGTAAAAGATCTGCGGGCTGCCGGCTTGCTGCGATCTGCGGGCCGGTTCTAATAATAAATCAAGATCATCCCAGGGGCCGTAAAAAACCTTCTCGCGGGCCGGATGTGGCCCGCGGGCCTTGACTCTGACATATGTGCTCTACAGGAACGATGGAGTCCATCTAAATCATGTTGGTACTTGGACCCTGTCCTCCCATTTCAAGGCTGTGTTGAGACAATGACATACCGTTGACCCAAGCCCTGCTCAGATAATCCCTACCATTGTGATGTTGAGTTGTCGTCGTGCTGCTGCAAATGTACAGTTTCCCAGGAGAGTTATCAGTCATAATGTAAGTAACCTAATTTATGTTCCTCTAACTCCCTTGAATGCCTCTGTCAATCCGACAGCTATTGGCAGCAGTAATCATGCGCCTAAACGAACCCGAGTTATGCTGTAAGCACTGATATGGTTTGCCCTAGTAGGAAGCCTACTGGGAGTTGTTCACCTTGCACTATCAGCTCAAATATAAACATCACTGTCATGTCTACCTCTGATAAGCCTCCCAGTAAAGCAATAAAAACAATAACGCAACACAGAAAGGTGCTAAAAATAGCCCACATTACCATACTGTATGTAGCCAAAGAAACAAGGTTGATGAAATCAATAACTTGCTAGTAACAGATAACATTCATATACTGTATCTCTGAATCACACTTAGATAATTATTTGATGATACAGTGGTAGCAATACATAGCTATAAAATCTACAGAAGAGACAGGAATACCAATGGGGGAGGTGTTGCTGTTTTTATTTAGAGTCATATTCCTTTAAAACCTAGAAAGAATCTCTTGTCAAATGATGTTGAAGTAATATGGCTACAGGTTCACTTGCCTCACCTAATGCCTATTCTTGTGGGAAGTTTCTAAAGACCACTAAGTGCTAATCGTCAGTATCTGTATAATATGTGTGAAATGCTTGATGATGTGTGTGATATCAACAGAAAGATATATTTTCTGAGTAACCTAAATATTTGACATCAAGCTGTCAACTGAAAATAAAAGCTTCAAACTAGCCAGTGCCTGCAACCTGGTTCAGGTTATCAGGGTATACCAGGGTATTTACAAAAATCTGCTCTATATGGAATGTAGTGATCATACAGTAGTAGGCATATCTAAAAAAAACAAAGTGTGAGCCTAATATAGCGTTTAAGAGATCATATAAGAGGTTTTGTACTGATTCCTATGTTAAAGATGTAAATAATATTTACTGGTCTGTGGGTTTTAATGAGGAGCAACCAGACACTGAACTTTAATAATTTATGAAATTGCTTATTCCATTTACTAATAAGCCTGCACCCATTAAGAAATGACTGGAAAAACAGCTAAATTCACATAAATTGATGAGGAATTAAACAATTGTATGGTTGACAGGGACGAGACATAAGGAATGGCAAATAAGTCTGGATGGCTGCACAGCCAATTGGCAAACATACTGTAAATTGAGAAATCATGAGACTAAAATGAACAAAAAGAAGAAGAAACTGTACCATGAAACAAAGATATAAAGGATGATAGTAAAAAAGCTTTGGAGCTCCTTAAATAACATTTTGGGCAAAAAGGCAATGATTCATTTGTCACGTTCTGACCTTTATTTCCTTTGTTTTGTCATTATTTAGTATGGTCAGGGTGTGAATTGGGTGGGCAGTCTATGTTTGTTTTTCTATGTTTTGGGGTATTTCTATGTTTCGGCCTAGTATGGTTCTCAATCAGAGGCAGGTGTCATTAGTTGTCTCTGATTGAGAATCATACTTAGGTAGCCTGGGTTTCACTGTGTGTTTGTGGGTGATTGTTCCTGTCTGTGTTACTTTGCACCAGTATTAGGCTGTTTCGGTTTTTGTGTTACGTTTTTGTATTTGATTCGTGTTTACTTTGTTTCATTAAACATGAATCTCAATAGCCACGCCACATTTTGGTCTGACTCTCCTTCACATACAGAAAACCCTGACATCATTGAATCAGATGGCTCAATCATCACAAAAAAACACTGATATTGCCAACTACCTTCAATGATTGTTTTTTTTTAAATTGGCAAGATTATCAAAATTAGGCAAGACATGCCAAAAACAAACTCTGAACCTACACTTCCATGCATAACTTACCAAATTATGAAAGACTTTTAGAGAATGACGTTGGAGGGGATGGCTGCCGTTTTACCGGCTCTTAACTGTGCTATTTTGTGTTTTTTTCACGTTGTTTGAAACTTATTTTGTACATAATGTTGCTACCATTGTTACTGTCTCTTATTACAGAAAAGAGTTTCAGGATATCAGAACAGCGATTACTCACCTCGAAGTGGACAAAGGTTTTTTATTTAATGAGTCCGACGCAAAGGATACACTGTTTCTCCGAGACCAGGCCCAAATCCCAATCATTTGCATGAAGAAAAGGAGGTACAAGGGGCAGAGATCAGGGTGCCTTGTGAACATTTGTTGGCGAGTGGATAATCCACCTCTACCTTCCGTTCTATTGGCCAGCGTGCAATCACTGGAGAATAAACTGGATGAGCTCTATTCTGAGACTATCCTACCAATGGGACATTAAAAACGGTAATATCCTATGCTTCACCGAGTCGTGGCTGAACGACAACACGGATAATATACAGTTGGCTGTGTTTTCCGTGCATTGGCAGGACAGAACAGCTACGTCCGGTAAGATGAATGGGGTGGTGTGTGTCTATTTGTCAATAACAGCTGGTGCACAATGTCTAATATTAAGGAAGTCTCGAGGTATTGCTCGTCTGAGGTAGGGTACCTCATGATATGCTGTAGACCACACTATCTACCAAGAGAGCTTGCATCTATATTTTTCGTAGCCGTCTATTTACCACCACAAACCGATGCTGGCACTAAGACCGCACTCAAAGAGCTGTATAAGGCCAAAAGCAAACAAGAAAATGCTCATCCAGAAGCGGCTCTTCTAGTGTCCGGGGACTTTAATGCAGGCAAACTTAAATCTGTTTTACCTAATTTCTACCAGCATGCCACATGTGGAACTAGAGGGGGGAAAAAAACTAGACCTCCTTTACTCCACAGACCCATACAAAACTCTCCCTCGCCCTCCATTTGGCAAATCTGATCATAATTATATCCTCCTGATTCCTGCTTACAATAAAAAAACTAAAGCAGGGAGTACCAGTGACTCGTTCAATACAGAAGTGGTCAGATGACGCGGATGCTACACTACAGGACTGTTTTGCTAACAGACTGGAATATGTCCCGGTATTCATCCAATGACATTGAGGAGTATACCACCCCAGTCACCAGCTTCATCATTTAAGTGCATCAACAACATCATCCCCACAGTGACCGTACGTACATATCCCAACCAGAAGCCATGGATTACAGGCAATATCCGCACAGAGCTAAAGGCTAGAGCTGCCGCTTCCAAGGAGTTCCACACTAATCTGGACACTTATAAGAAATTACGCTATGCCCTCAGACGAAACATCAAAACAGGCAAAACGTCAATAGAGGACTAAGATTGAATCCTACTAAAACCGGCTCTGATGCTCGTCGGATGTGGCAGGGCTTGCAAACTATTACGGACTACAAAGGGAAACTCAGTCACGAGCTGCCCAGTGACTCGAGCCAACCAGACAGACTAAATGCCTTTTATGCTCGCTTCAAGGCAAGTAACACTGAAGCATGCATGAGAGCACCAGCTGTACACACCTCCAAGCTGTGTAAGGGCTATTTGACCAAGAAGGGGAGTGATGGAGTGCTGTATCAGATGACCTGGCCTCCACAATCACCCGACCGCAACCCAATTGAGATGGTTTGGGATGAGTTGGACTGCAGAATGAAGGAAAAGCAACCAACAAGTCCTCAGCATGTGGAAACTCCTTCAAGACAGTTGGAAAAGCATTCCAGGTGAAGCTTGGTTGAGAGAATGCCAAGTGTGCTCAAAGCTGTCATCAAGGCAAAGGGTGGCTACTTTGAAGAATCTAAAATCTAAAATATATTTTGATTTGTTGAACACCTTTCTTGTAACTACATGATTCCATATGTGTTATTTCATAATTTTGATGTCTTCACTATTATCCTACAATGTAGAAAATAGCACAAATAAAATAAAAAAAACTTGAATGTGTAGGTGTGTCCAAAATTTTGACTGGTACTGTATGTTATGGCTTTACATCATCTTTAATTAAAGCATCTCCCACATAGTCCAGGTAGAGTCGCAAATACCCCAGGGCAGCTGTCTATGCCACTTACCTTTTTCTATTTTCACTAATGACCTGCCACTGGCACTGAGTAAAGCCTGTGTGTCTGTTTATGCTGATGACTGAACATTATACATGTCAGATACCACAGCAAGTTAAATCATTGCAACACTTAACAAAGAGCTGCAGCTTAACAAAAACTAAAATCATTGTATTTGGGACAAATCATTGACTAAACCCTAAACCTCAACTATATATTGTAATGAATAATGTGGAAATTGAGCAAGTTGAGGAGTCATGGTCAACTGTCATGGTCAAAAAATATTGATGCAATGGTAGCTAAGATGGGGAGAGGTCTGTGCTGCTCTGCTTTGTTGACATTGCTATCAACAAAACAAGTCCTACAGGCCCTAGTTTTATCGCACCTGGACTACTGTCCAGTCATATAGTCAAGTTCCACAAAGAGGGACATGGGTAAATTACAGTTGGCCCGGAACAGAGCAGCACGGCTGGCCCTTTCGTGTTCACAGAGGGCTAACATCAATGACATGCATGTCAATCTCTCCTGGCCCAATGTAGTGGAGAGATTGACTGCATTACTACTTGTCTTTGTGAGAGGTATTGACATGTTGAAAGCACCGAGCTGTCTGTTTAAATGACTAGCACATAGCTCAGACACCCATACATACTCCACAAGAGATGCAACCAAGGATCTCTTCACAGTCCCCAAGTCCAGAACAGACTCTGGAAAACGCACAGTACTACATAGAGCCATAACTACATGGAACTCTATTCCACATCAAGTAACTCAAGCGAGAATCAAATTTTAAAAAACGGATAAAACTAACACATGCACTCTACACACGTACAATGTAATGTTGTAATTATGTTGTAGTGTGGTATTATACATTTTGTATTGTAGATATGTAATTGCCTTAATCTTGTTTGGGTCCCATTGGCTCACAGCAAAAACGTTACCTTATTCAAACAAATGTTTTGTTGTTGTCTGTTTTAGTCAAGTACAAAACTACATTTAAGAAAAGTACATGTCTAAAGATGACTTTTCAATATTGCCTGCTCTCTAGTGTTCTCACTACTTAGAAAAACACATTATAAGGCTTCCCTCCATCCCCTTTTTATGACAGTGCTAGCAGCCACTAGTGCTAGCTAGCTAGTTACCAATGACCGAAACATTAACCTAGCCAAGACCAACAACACAAAGAAATAGACTATACAGAAACAAGTAGTGAGTGGAGTTACAAACAGACTGTACTTAACAAGTTAAATGTTTTTTTACACACATAGCTACGTGTAGCCTAATTGGACACCGCGTCCCTACATTTCCCACTCTGAGTAGCCTGAGTCCACAGGGCTCCTCTCGCAGGCTCTATTTCCCTACCTGGGAGCATTGCGAACCGTAGGTTGTGATTTTTGACCTGGCTACATGTACATTGAGAAATGCAGCAGCTTTTCAGCATGTTTTGTTATTTCTGTATAAAAATAAATAAAAATTGATGATGAAGTTGCCTCTCTTACAATTGGGGTCAATAGAAAATAATGTGGTCGAGGGGAATATTCCTTATTATTAGTATGTGAATACCAACTAGGACTATAGGGATCCTTACAAAATACAAATACTAGTCAGGATCACATAAAACTCTAGGCATTGTTCTTAGCCCAGGGCTAGCTAAGCCACATGCTAGACTGGCCCTGGGCTAGCTTAGCCTGTGTTCACACAAGCATTTGTTAACCCTGGGCTAAGCTTGAGCCCCGGGCTAAGGATTCACACTTGTATTCCAAAGCCCTGGGCTAACGGACAAACACAAAATGCGACCAACATTATATCTATGACACCAGACCAATATTATAAGCAATAAGACATTTATTAGCACATGATTTCCTCTTGCTCCTTGTCAAGCATTTGATTTCCAACAGTGATGGTTTGAATAAACCTCGCTGTCTGTCCGTCTAACCTAGGAAACAATGTTTTACTTTTGAAATTCGATCTTGCCCCTATAGGTCTACAGACCTAAGTGGAGTCCTGCTGTGCACAAAAAAAAGACCAAAAAAAATAAATCAATTTAACTTTTCTGATCCAGGCCAAATTATGCAACAATATTATTATCATGAATATATCCAATTAAGTGTCAATACAAAACCTATAAAAAAAAACTAAAATAATTTAGCATTTGCTGCCCTTCCAGCTGTAGAGTTTGTAGCTTTAGTTTGCTAAGTGAGAAGACATTAGCCAGCCTGCATAGCAACCATTCTTTAGGCATAGCAACCAAGTATTTTGTTTTTTGTCCTCAGATGGAGGGTTTACATTTTACATTTACATTTAAGTCATTTAGCAGACGCTCTTATCCAGAGCGACTTACAAATTGGTGCATTCACCGGTTTAAATAGTATGAATTTACTAAATGATGTGCAGAATGCATTAGAGGCATCATCACAAGAATATGTCAATTAAGTGACATTGCATATTTTGTGATTGGACAATGAGCATTCCAGGCATTGTTCTTGACTCTGTTTCACACTGGCTATTTTGGCACTGTGTTTTCTGGGACTAGCCCCGAAAAGTTTATGCTAACCCTAAATGACTGAGCAGGGCCAGCTAGGCCTGGGCTAAGGTTGGTGCTAGCCCACTTTAGGATGTGCAAGTGTAAAGACTTGCTTAAGCCCGGGCTAAAATCTCCCTAAGCCCAGGGCTAAAATCTCACCTTCTGCAAACTTGAGAGAAGTCTATTCAGAAACAATAGAACCAAATCTCTAAAAAGAAATGACTGCTGTGCATATTTATGGCTGAAGAATATACAACTAGGTAGCCGTTGTAGAAAGTTATTTTAGTTTCCATTTTGGTTTTGGCTTAACATTTACATAGTCCAAGGTATTTCAGTTTTCATAGTAGTGCAGAGGCAGCAGTTGTGCTGAGATAGGACTGTATCAGGCTGCCAGCCTGACCCAGATAGAAACAGTATCAGGGGATGCTCTCCATCTCAACAGCACTGTAGTGGCTTCCTGGAATTATCTACTAATGCCTGTCTGGAAACCGGGAAAGTATACCTTTTATTTAAACCTTTTATTTAAACTACTGGATTCAGTTTTTTTCTCTCTCTCTCTCTCTCTCTGATGATAACGAATACAAAACACAAAGTGAAGAAAGAGACAAGTTTTGTCTAATCTCTGAGGAAGCTTCCTGTAAGTTTACTCCTTCCTGCAGACTTGTCACTTTTGAAGTAGAAACTATCTACAAATGGATTCCACTTTGCATTCTGTCAATACAACACAAATGCAGCTTAGGCTGAAGTTCAGAAACATAAAGCCCATGGTGGATGGGGGCCCTTGGCAGCGAGGTGAATGATAAGTGGAGTCCTGCTGGTCAGCTGGTAGTTCATGACGGCTGCTGCCATTACTAAGCCATAAAAGCGACGGGTCGTATTGTAGCAGAGTCGTGGACTGCACTTCATTGATAAGCCTCATGCAAGATAAGAAAGGGTCAAAAGGAGGGATAAGAAAAGGCGGACTATACACATGGGAGATTTGACAGAGACCGAAATTATGTAGCAGTGATGTGGGCTGAAGAGGGCTCGAGGGGGTTCTAACCTGAGGTGTCATCCCATGACAGAGGTACAGGATGGGGACATTGTCGGTGTCCGGTCCCTGGTCCAGACACAGGTCACTCTTCAGAGAGTTCTTCAGCTGAGGGAGGACATGCACACAAAGGGAGTCATAATTTGATATGTCACTCAATCGGCTAGTTCAGGGAGAGGTTAGCTGTGTGACAGAGAATCAATGAGACCTGGAATTGATTATATTCCCACCTATCACAACGCCCTATTTAATCAAACCAGAGAGCAGGTTTCTGGTATAACTTCAAAACAACACATGGAGGGAACACTTTCTGTTTTTTGCAGAACAACATGACATAAAACATAAATGGGATTTTTAATTCAAACATGAAGCCTTGTGTTTGCATAGTTATTTCAATCTGTAGCAGCATTTATTTTAAAGATCTAATCAACAAGTTTGTGTGAGGAGAGGGGAGGTACTCTGGAGACTGGGATTGGTGGCTGGGAGGATTAAGATGTGTTTGCCCTGCTGTCCGTGAGGACAGGATTAGGTACGGATATGACATTACAAGGACACAGCCAGAGACTGTGCCTGTCAACTCCCCACTGGCACAGGAAATGTCTCATTCTGTCTGCTGATCATTAAAAAGCCAGGCAGGGAGTGAACATGATGGAATAAAGTCTAACAGACAACGTATAAAGATTTCACTGAGGTTCCATGAAATGAAAAAAATTATAACGTGCAAGGTTCATGTATGAGTGAATAAAACCTGGGGCTGCTTGTGTGGTGTGGTAAGCATAACCTTTAACCTCAAATGCTGTGCTGAACACAGTCTGCATTCTGGATAATGAATTCTCTGACAAAAATGATTGACAAGTTCATGAAATGCACCTAGCAAATGCAGTGTAATGAGGATATGCTATTTTCGAACCCACTTACTCCTTGAATTAATTTTAATAAGGCTGACCTATTTTCCTCTCTGTATCTTTCTACCTTTCATAATAAATGGAAATACGAAGAAGGAAACCAACCATAAAATGAAGACTGTACTCCAATGAGACTACGTTTTGGGTGTGTCACTGTAGATTCAGGCATATTGCACTGATGCACTGTGGCCACACAGAAATAAAGCTGTTTGTGTTGAACATGAATTGCTAATATAAATACTGCCAGCGTGCCCTCATGGCCAGAATACAAATTCAGAAACATTTGTCTAGCATTGCTGAGAATTCCATTTGTCACACAGGCAGATCTCTGTGAGAGGAGGTGATATAAAACAAGCTCTGCTCACCAGCCCCACCACTGCACAACAATATGTGCATACTCAATGGTACACCCTCATGAATAGACATTTCACTGTTTCTTACACGACAGTGCACAATGCTCTGTTCGTGTGTGCATAGACTACACAATAGACAACCTTTTAAATACTATGTATACCAAACAATATTGAGTTGTGTGTACCCCCCCCCCCCTTTGCCCTCAGAACAGCCTCAATTCATTGGGGCGTGGACTCTACAAGGTGTATAAAGCGTTCCACAGGGATGCTGGCCCATGTTGACCCAAATGCTTAACACAGTTGTGTCAAGTTGGCTGGATGTCCTTTGGGTGGTTGACCATTCTTGATACACACAGGAAACTATTGAGCGTCAAAAACCCAGCAGCGTTTCAGTTCTTGACACAAACCGGTGCGCCTGGAAAATACTACCATACCCCGTTCTAAGGCACTTAAATCTTTTGTCTTGCCCATTCATCCTCTGAATGGCACACAAACACAATCCGTCCCAATTGTCTCAAGGCTTAAAAATCCTTCTTTAACCTGTCTCATCCTGTTCATCTGCACTGATTGAAGTGGATTTAACAAGTAATATCAATAAGGGATCATAGCTTTCGCCTGGATTCACCTGGTCAGTCCATGTAATGGAAAGAGGCTTCTGTTTTCTCCCAGAGTCTGAGTTCCTGCACCTTTTCCACATCATGCCCACATCATGTCCAAGCTATAGCGTGCCAACCCTGGCAGTGCACACAAAGACTGAGGCTATGGTAGGCATGTCCACATGTTTCAGAGCCAAACTGCTACAGAAATGCATCTTTCTGTGAAATGAATGTATTCCTAACTGCAGTCATCCAAATCATAACTCAATGGATGATGATTATTTGTCCAGGCATGGACCGCATGGCTTATTCTGTGGAGACTTTACTTGACATCACATTTCCATGTTTGCAGAGGGCATGTTGCTTACCACTCCATATGCAATGGTGTCTGTGTACATCCTCATCTCTGGGTAGATGTTGACCAGGTACCACCGAAACGTCTTACAGTGGAGCCTCTTCCTCAGTGCCTTCCTCTCAGAGATATCGCCAATGTCTATTCCTGAGTCCTACACACACACACACACACACACACACACACACACACACACACACACACACACACACACACACACACACACACACACACACACACACACACACACACACACACACACACACACACACACACACACACACACACACACACACACACACACAGATAAACAGTTCGGCAGTGATTGCTGTAAAGATACAAATGCATAAAGATATCGTGCATAGGAAAGGACATATGTGCCAAGCTCTTAGGTGGAAAAAGGAATCAGATTCCCAGTTTCCCTGATTTCAGAGGCAAGACTCACTGAGGAATAGTTAAGTCCGTTTCAATGTGACATAACTCCTGCGAGCCCTTCATGTTCCCTGTATAAAGAACCGCAGGACTAAGTGACTGACTTCAACATCATCTGCCATTTCCTCTGAGTCCTCACGCTGCCACAGTCACACTCTGGCCCAGACTTCCTTCTGCAGCAAGCTGCCGCTCCTGTCCACTCTACCCTAATTATCTTAATTGCTGCCTCGCTGACAAACTTAAAAGCTGAAGCAGACCTGATAGATCCAACATCAACTGCAATGGAGGCAACTTGCAGCCGACTGAGATACGATAAATGGACTGACGAGAGTCTAATAGACAAAATAGCAACAGCTGTGACTTGAAATAAAGTTTCTAATACGTTTGGACAAAATAAATTCACGAGACTAATCCTGAGACCAAATTTCCCTCCAAGCTTGTTGAGTAGAATTGCAGAACTCAGTTTATCGATATCAATTTAGAGATTTGCCTGCTGATGCTCATCTATTTGAAATGAGTTTTTACATAATTGTGAGTATTGAGTGCAAACAGGAAAACTATTAAGCATCTAATCAACTCAGCCTTTTTTTCAAATAAACACCAGGCATCCCTGCTAATGTACTACAACATCTATATGTTACACAGTTGAAGTCAGAAGTTTACATACACCTTAGCCAAGTACATTTAAACTCAGTTTTTCACAATTCCTGACATTTAATCCTGATTTAAAAAAATGCCCTGTCAGTTAGGATCACCACTTTATTTTATGAATGTTTAATGTCAGAATAATAGTAGAGAGAATTATATTTCATTTCTATTTCTTCATTTTTCTTTCTTTCATCACATTCCCAGTGGGTCAGAAGTTTACATACACTCAATTAGTATTTGGTAGCATTGCCTTTAAATGGTTTAACTCGGGTCAAACGTTTCAGGTAGCCTTCCACAAGCTCCCCAGAATAAGTTGGGTGAATTTTGGCCCATTCCTCCCAACAGAACTGGTGTAACTGAGTCAGGTTTGTAGGCCTCCTTGCTGACACACACTTTTTCAGTTCTGCCCACAAATTCTGTAGGGTTGAGGTCAGGGCTTTGTGATGACCACTCCAATACCTTGACGTTATTGTCCTTAAGCCATTTTGCCATAACTTCGGAATTATGCTTATCATTATCCATTTGGAAGATCCATTTGTGACCAAGCTTTGACTTCCTGACTGATGTCTTGAGATGTTGCTTCATTATATACACATCATTTTCCTTCTCATTGTAACGGCCGTTGTTGGTGGAAGAAGGTGAGGACCAAGGTGCAGCGTGGTATGTGTCCATATTTATTAAAATGAACATGGAAAAAACAAAAATAACAAAGAGAAACGACCGAAAACCGTTCTGGCTGGTGCAGACACACAGACAACAGAAAATAATCACCCACGAAACACAATAGAAAACAGGCTACCTAAATCTGGTTCTCAATCAGGGACAACGATTGACAGCTGACTGTGATTGAGAACCATACCAGGCCAAACACAGAAATAGCAAATCATATAAAAAGTAACATAGACAACCCACCCAACTCACGCCCTGACCATTCTAAAACAAAGACATAACAAAAGAACTAAGGTCAGAACGTGACACTCATGATGTCATCTATTTTGTGAAGTACACCAGTCCCTCCTGCAGCAAAGCACCCCCACAACATGATGCTGCCACCCCTGTGCTTCATGGTTGGGATAATGTTCTTTGGCTTGCAAGCCTCCCCCTTTTCCTTCAACCATAATGACTATTTTTGTTTCATCAGACCAGAGGACATTTCTCCAAAAAGTATGATCTTTGTCCCCATGTGCAGTTGCAAACCGTAGTCTGGCTTTTGTATGCCGGTTTTTGAGCAGTGGCTTCTTCCTTGCAGAGCAGCCTTTCAGGTTGTCAATATAGGACTCGTTTTACTGTCGATATAGATACTTTTTTTACCTGTTTCCTCCAGCATCTTCACAAGGTCCTTTGCTGCTGTTCTAGGATTGAATTGCACTTTTTGCACCAAAGTACGTTCCTCTCTAGGAGACTGAACGAGTCTCCTTCCTAAGCGGTATGACGGCTGTGCGGTCCCATGGTGTTTATATTTGCATACTATTGTTTGTACAGATGAACGTGGTCCCTTCAGGCGTTTGGAAATTGCTCCCAAGGATGAACCAGACTTGTAGAGGTCCACAATTTTTTTCTGAGGTCTTGGCTGATTTCTTTTGATTTTCCCATGATGTCACGCAAAGAGGCACTGAGTTTGAAGGTAGGCCTTGAAATACATCCACAGGTACACCTCCAATTGACTGATGATGTCAATTAGCCTATCAGAAGCTTCTAAAGCCATGACATAATTTTCTGGAATTTTCCAAGCTGTTTGAAGGCACAGTCAACTTATTGGGTCAGAGTAGATGTCCTAACCGACTTGGCAAAACTATAGTTTGTCCACAAGAAATTTGTGGAGTGGTTGAAAAACGAGTTTTAATGACTCCAACTTAAGTGTTTGTAAACTTCCGACTTCCGTCTTCTTCACAATACCGGTGTAGGATCTTAATTTGAACCAGTTAACTACAGCAGTAAAATAATCCTGCTGCAACGGTTAATTTGAAGAAATTATTTTTTATTTAACTAGGCAAGTCAGTTAATAACAAATACTTATTTACAATGACAGCCTAGGAACAGTGGGTTAACTACCTTGTTCAGGGGCAGAACAACAGAATGTTACCTTGTCAGCTCTGGGATTCAATCTGGTAACCCTTCGGTTACTGTTCCAACAGCTTCAACCACTAGGCTACCTGCCGCCCACAAGGCTACCTGCCGATTTATGTGGTTTATAATAATGGACATTTGTTTAGGGGTTGATACATTTTTGATAAGGGAAAATTAAGTCTGACATTTCAAAGTGGAATTTACAAACTTCGGAAGCCTTTTAAACCTCAAATACTCTACAAGTTTAAAATGTCCTGCATTGTAGGAAAATTCTCCTGGGTGATCAAATTAAGATCCTAAACCTGTACACTAGCGTACTACACATCACTCTTTATTTACAAATTACCACTAGCGAGACAATATTCCCCTCCCTGACCACTTGCCCACCCTCCATTAGACATGGTTTGGTAGACCCCATCCAGTTAGCAGCTGACAGACTCTCACCTCCTGGGGGATGTTCCAAGCCATGTAGACATGGCTCTTAAACTCGTCCATCCAGACTTCCGCCACCCTCAGGGCGTTCCGTCTCACGTGAGACGTCAGGTCCTCAGTGTAGGGCTTGTGGGCACGCTCTATATGGGCGATACGGGCACAGGGCAGGACTTCCACACTGCCCCCACACTGCCACACCTGGTGTCACACATAAAAAGACAGAGGGAAAAACTTGGTTAATCATCAGTTGTGCCGGACAGGAAAAGACCCAGAGCAGATCTAGAGCTCTAGAGGGTGCTCCAGGAGACTCAGATCTGAAGCCTCTTACTCTGAGGCTGGTCAAGGCTACATAAGCTCCACCTCTCTACTTGATCCAAAAAGCATGTCAGATCCAACCAGGAAGAAAACCTGGAGACACCGCTCCTTGGTCCAGATAATACCTCACAGTACTGAGGGTGCCAGAAGCCTCATCAAAAAGGAGCACCATGTTTTCACTGACATCTGACATGCCGTGTCTGACTTAGTGGGGTAACAGTTTTACTTGCTGATGTGAGATGACATTTGGAGTCCCAGTGCCTTATGCTTAATGTCATGATTAATGGCTGCTAGGAGAGCGAGAGGGAGAGAGATAAACACACAGCCAAAGCGAGAGAGAGAGAAAAGAGAGTCTGTGAGAGAATGAGAAAAAGGGAGAAGGAGAATTCAGAGTATGTCAGTAACAACATTCCTACAGTATGGCCATATATCCTGCTCTTTCTTAAATCTAGTGTAATGCTGTGAATCACTGTTGTGATAAAACTGTCTGTTCTTTGTCCCCTGTGGCTCTGTATATCTGTGCTCTGCCTGCTTTTATCTCTCTGCTCCGGCCCTGAAGAGCTCATAGCCTCCAGCCAGGAGCCTCTCTCCTCTCGACTCCCTCCACAGCACAGCACTAACTGACATCCAACCGAGCTCCAACGGGCTAACATTCCATCCTGAGAATTCCTGCACACCGACATTCATTCCACATCTCCTCTTGTCAGGTTCAACGTGCAAAAATTCACTACAAATCTCTGATGTTCTTCCAGAGTTCTTTCAGAGTTTCTGGAGAGGTAATGCTCATTCCACAATGTTATCATTTCCTACATTGCTGCCCACAGCACTGCCTGAACTGGCATGGAGAGTAGATCCGCTTCAGCTGTCTGCAAGGAGTTTTCCTTCCTCTGTCTACCTATAGCACTCAGGGACAGCCACAGAAAGCTCTAAGTCGTCTATCAGGGGATACGAAGCAGGACACATACATACACGCACACGCACAGACAGACCCAGAAAGAGAAACAAGAGCACACAGAACAACACACAATTACAGACCACAACAGTCAGACTACAGCGTTACAGGAGTGATACAGCTCAATGACGCAAGTCCTGTAATTGATGATGTCTGTGACTGCTGTGCTATGATCTACTTCCAAGGATGAGGCACTCTGTCACATTCTTTCACAGAGGTGTTCAGTCTTGCATTCCAGAGTCACCTCCTCTCCTCTGTTTGCTGTGCTCATTTCTCCATGGTAAACTAACTAACTGGCAATGTCAACACCCACAGTCCTATTTCCCCATTCAGAGTTTCTACTAAACAAACTGAAGGGGCAAAACAGGCATCTGTGAAAAAGTAACGTACATGTATGTCAATATTTTCCCCTGACCTGAGTGAACCAAGTGAACTGGTGTTAATACACTACAGACAGAGAACAGACAGAAATCTTCATCAGTCTTTGATTGGAGAGGTGCAGTATAGGTCCTCAAGAACATCAAACTGCTCTCATCATCATTATCCTCCAATCTTCTCAGCCCTTATGGCATGGGGCAGAGAATGGACACGCCAGATGATGACCTCAGTGAACCTTCTTCAGGAAAACCATTTCACAACCCACTCATTCTCTCTCCCACATGTCAAGACTGTATTTCATGCTACAGGAGCTGTGTATACGAAGCATCACAGAGAATGTGTTATGACATAGTTTTCCAGCCATTGGCTTATTACGTCAACATTGTGAATAGGGTGTTGAACGGAGCAGATCACAACATACAGTGTACAATTGGCTTTGGAATCTATGGAATATGTCCTGCCTACAATAACTAATATAGCAAAACAGTCACAAATCCTATGGCCCTTAACATGAATAAAAAGTCAATTTTCTTTTACCTGACATTTTCAGTAAATTACTTCTGTGTGACACATAGGCTACATTAATAGTCATTCTATGCAGTATGTGTTAATTTCCATGCAGTCTGCAACTACATTTGCATTTCCAGCACGTATTTATCAACCAGAGATACCTGTTGCAGAGCATACTGTAGGTGCATGCTATGTCTCCTGTTTATACACAACATGACGGTATTGTATACTGTTTATATGGATAGGATAGGGCTAGGATATAAATGAGTCTAAAGCTAGTTATGTTTTATTATGAAAATGTTCATGCTTTCCATACATATCCATACTCATTCAAAAACCTTTATTTTGACAAGGGAGTCCAATTGGGTTATTCATAAACAGTCTTAGAGAGCGTATACCATTTGCATAACTGATCTATAAGCTTCTTCACAGTGTTCAAAGATCCTAATTTCTCCATCCAAAAGAAGTCACAATGGCTGCATCTCCAAAATGTGCAGGTGTTATGAAAGAATATGCATACAAAGCCATACATTCTCAATAGGGTTGAATGGCAGGAACCTGGTTACCGGTGAATTATAGTAAATTATTCATATGAACAGCATGGCGTGAAATGGAACTGTTAAATGATATGTGATGTCTAAATCGGTCTTCTCTACGGCCTCAGCATGATGAATCAACGCTCAGGGTGGGGACAGACAGCCCATCTCACAATGCATGTAGACCTATCATTTCTAGGGATGTGCGATATATCGGTGAACATATCAGCAACCAACATTTGAAAGAGTAAGAACATTTCAGGGAGACAACTCAAAGGCCAAATCCATTAGCGGCAAGATAATAGAATTCATTGCCCTTGACAATTAACCATCATCTGTCGTGGTGATGTTGGCTTTCGCTGACTGGTCGAGCACCGGTACACTTTACCAAGTGCACTATTGTTCAGATGTTGCCCTGCCATAGTTACACAGTAATAGTGTCACTGCTATTAGCTTCACGACATACTACGCTGTTTGGGTCTTCTTAAATGGAAGACGTTTGGAACCATCAAGACTCTTCCTAGAGCTGGCCACCCAGACAAACTGATTGAAAAAATAATTTAAGCAATTTTAGGACAAGGCTGTAACCTAACAAAATGTGGAAAAAGGCAAGGGGTCTGAATATTTTCCGAAGATGTCATAACCTACATCTTCAGGTAATAAATTAAATGCAGTATTAGCTTTATATTTTTAATGATGTGTTATGGATAATAAGCTTCTAACTTATAGTGTCTGTCTCTTGTGATATACACACGCACCTGTGCTCCGCTGGCCTCTCTCCTTAAAAAACGCTCCTTAGCTCTTGGAGTCCCATGCAGGAAAATCTAGACTCGAATAGTTTGCTGGATTAGCATTTCTTATACCAATAGACTACTCGAAGAGGGACGGTAGCTCTTGTTTGCTGAATGTTGAATAGAGCAGCCAGAAGAGTGAACGTGATATGGCGGTAGGCTATAAAAGTTATTTATTCAGACCCACAATCATTCAATCTTCGTGAAGAGAAGTGAAAGCCTTCTGTATCTAATTCTAGTCCTATATTATTCATGGGTGTCATTAGAATGACGAAGGTAAGGACAACCAAGCTTATTTAATTTAACTGTTCAACTTTAGGAAGGAATGAAGCAACAATAGAGAGAGAAAGAGGCAGGCAGGCTAATAACATTAGGGGAAATATAATGAAAGGTATATATGTGCCAGCCTAGTCATTTGAAAAATCTAATTCTTTAGCTTATACTTGTAACTTTGTAGGCCGCATGTGCTGCACTAGAATTGGATGTTCTGTCCATGCTTTATCATGGTTCGATGTGCGTAAAATAGGCTACAATATAATAGGCTACAGTATAATACAACACAGTAATACTGTTCACAATCAAAAGGATTAGCCTACTGGAGCTAATTGAGTTTATTTACCTACGAGAGCATATAGCTAGCTACATCTATGGGCTTTTATGTTTTTCCGTCTTGAATAATGTGCAGTAGCTTATATAATATGTATTGAATAACGGCACAATCATTAGGGCTTTTTTGGGGCTTGGGATCATTACATGTCTAATGTAGGGCCCATAAAATTGATTTAATGGCTCAGGCTTGAATTTTTCGATCAAAGCTATAATCAAATCCAGACATAGGCCTATTTATATATTTTATAATGACACTCCCGGTTTTGGCGGGAAATACTCAGGATAGAACATTTTGTAAAATACCAGGAAAATATTCAAACCTAATTCTCACCCTCTAGCAAAACAAAGTACATTTCTGCTTGTGTTTTATTACCGAATTAGCCTTGAGGGATTATCTTTCAGAAATATAATTTAGATTTGGCCGTCATCTACAGCTGGGTTTTCATCAGAAAGGACAGAAACATGTTGTGCCCTCTAGCTCCAACAACAGCCAGTCAGCACTACTGTATACTTCCATTCCCTAGCAACACATTCTGCAAGCTAAAGCAGCACACAGGGGACGGTTATGTTAAATCTCTAACACATACAATAAATAAATGAACACCATTCATTGTAAATGCCCTTCACATGACATTTCATGATCCTTGTATATTTTCTTCCAGTGAAAGAATGAAAACATGGTGCAGCTGTCATCCTGATACACCCAGGACATCTCCCTGCAGATTAAGCCCAAGCCTGGACCAGAGAGGTCCCTTGCGCTGTGCAGCAGTGTTGGCCTTGTGTGTGAGTATCTCTGTGAATGTCCCTTAGCGCTGTTCTGGTGTCAGCCAGAGTGTGTGCAGGTAGGTGGTCTGCAGGCAGGACCAATATGCTGCAGCAGGCCGGCCCTGCTGGAGCTCAGTGGGGTTGCTGATCTGGGACCAGTTCCAGGGCCTCTATGGGCTTCAGTACTGCAGCTCAAAGTTCACTGCATCACCTTCTGTCAGACCAACGCCTCCCATCAGTCCACACATCCAGGACACAGACAAGGACTGCAGGCTACGCCACATCAACCCTCCAACTAGGGAACAGGGGTCACTTCCTATATGACTCAGTCTCCTATATGACTCTGTCCAGATACAGACCCCAGCCATTAAAACATCACATGGCTCAAGCAGCACATCCGGAGGCACAGATTTCCTTTGTCTCTATTTTTAGAGGTAGAGTTAACTGAAATGATTCATCAACTGTTTGTTCATAGCGGTATGCAGGACACTGATGTATTATGTAGGTGATAAAATCACCAATGTTTTCAGCAGAAAGCAATCAGCAGGGCCATTATCAAGCACCAAATCCTGAAAGCATGTCATTTTTTGAAGGAAAATTACTTATGGGACTAATCTCCTCCTCTTTCCTAAAGAGTGACTGTTGATTACATCTCTGTCATTACCGAGGATGGATATTTCCCCACGTTGGCATCACATGGTAAGCCTTCTCTCTCTCTCGCACTGTCTCTGTCTCTGTCTGAGGCTGTACTGTAATCTACAGAGTACAGCTGGAGGAAGACTGTGTTTGTCCCCTGTCTCTGGGTGTTATTGTTGGAGTTGATTGCTGTTTTAGTGGCGGTATATGTACAGTGAGTGTAGCAGGGTTATTATTAGACCTCCCTGGGGAAGTCCTGCCTCCTCTGGCCCATCTGCTCATTGTACTACTGAGATCACACTGACTCTGCCTCGGAGACAGAGCTGAGGCAGGGGAATGGCCCGTCACTCACATATACAGGGGATATACTTGACTGGGGGTATTCTCGACAGTTTGAAAATATGACATAAGATTAATACAGATACATATAACTGGCACAACCCAAAGCACTCTGTGAAGTGTATAAAAGGTTTTGATTTAAAATCGGACATATTTTTCTTTGCTAGGAACTAAGGGGGCCTTTAAAGACTGAAATAGAAAATAAATATGACTTTGGGGTGGTATAACTCCTCCTAGTCCTCTTACTACACATTGATAATGTGTTCTAATTACAGACTGCACAATGCTTTGAGCCAGAGGACACTTTACATAAAAAGTAGAGGGAGGCCAAACTCTAAAGGTAGGGCTGCCAAAAACTGTGTGGGTCATTATCGCTGTTAATTCTCCAGGATCAGAGCCAATGCCTAAATGAACGATGCCCTGTGCCTGCTGCAGGTGGCGTCATTACTCACCCTGACCCCCAGCTCCACGTTCTCGCCCCCGTACACCTCCATCCCCTCGTCAAGCAGGCCAATCTCCTCAAAGTACAGCCTGTCCACCACGAAGCAGCCAATCAGAGAAGGGCTCCTACACCATCACACATGGAGTAGATACAAAATGTATTTACATGTGTTAGTCGACCTACTGGATAGTTTGCTGAACTAAAAAATAATAACTTGGGAGTCATGAACACAATCAATCAATCAATGTCTGTTTCAATGTGTTTTCCTGTGTGTTATGTCCTGTTTTTGTCCTACATGAGGAAATAAGTGTTTTTACGCTTTCATGTGTCATCTTCTCGGTATCTTGTACTTAAATACGGTATTTTTTTAATTTGTACAAACTGTTTTACCCCAAATAAAATATAGCAATCAATCAAAATAATATTGTGGTCCCATGACTTACAGTATATTCTAATACACATGGAGGCTTAATTGGCATGTATACTGTATGTATGCATTTGCCTTGTAAATCAGAAAACACACTGCATGTTTTAACAGGTGTTATGAAACAACTCAACCATCACATTCTGCCTGCATACAAAAAGAGCTGAAATAATCTATATTCATAAGTCTCCATATTTTTACCTACCTAATTGGAGCACTGTTGTTGGCCTGGTGAAACCAGGACTTGGGTGGGTTGAGGTAGCGGCACCACAGCTCCCAGTCGAAGCCCTGAGCAGACAGTGGGTACTCTTCAATCTCAAACGTGTCGTATTTGATGTTATCAAACGATGGAGAGATGATGCGTGTTCTGTCCTCCTGAATTCTCATGAGAACAGGCTCAGCCCTTCAAACACATAGTAGAACGCAATTACGTTTGAGTATGTGAGAAGCTATCTCAATTACCTACCCTACACATGTAAACGAGGACCATGTGCAATATATAAAAGTTCTGCAACTAGCTTTCTGTATGGTCCATTGTAACTAAGGGTCCAAAAAATTAAAATGCGTATTTTCCTACTAGCACTGACTTTGCTGATAACTACTTTATTGAGGGAACATGTATTACTACGACTGTGATATGTGGTTGTCTCACCCAGCTATCTTAAGATGAATGCACTAATTATAAGTCGCTCTAGGATAAGAGTGTCTGCTAAATGACTAAAATGTATATGTAAATTATAAGCTACTGGGAAAACAGAAACATGAGAATAGAGCATAGATGTGTTAATGATTCATTCATACACAAAAACAATGCAAACAGTATACAATAATTGTGCAATCATGCTTGGATTAGCCACATACCGATAGTTACAGGTTACAGGGTGGCAGGTAGCCTAGCGGTTAGAGCGTTGGGCTAGTAAACAAAGGTCGCTAGTTCGAATACCTGAGCCAAGAAAGTGAACAATCTGTTGATGTGCCCTTGAGCAAGGCACTTAACCATAGTTTGCTCCAGGGATGCTGTACTACTATGGCTGGCCCTATAAAACAACACATTTCTCTGCACCTATCAAGTGTGTGACAATAAAAACAGATTAGGTTGTAGAAGCTGAGTTGGAAAATGAATCTATCGTTGTCATGCAGGTGATAGAGGACCCAAAAGCGACTTAACAGAAACAGAGTTTATTCAAGTCCAAACAGGGAATAACAGAAATCCTCTAGTCTGTAGAGGGGAATAACTAGAGAAGCGGCCACAGACTGCAGGTCGCTTCGGGTAGGCGCAGGCCGTAGTTGATAGAGCCACCTGCTCACACGCAGCATCTGATGAAGGCAAAAAACACGACAGGACAGGGCGAAACACAATCACAGCATGGTGAATACAAAACAAGGAACCGACGGGACAGGAACGGAACACAAAGGAATAAATAGGGACTCTAATCAGGGGAAAGGATCGGGAACAGGTGTGGGAAGACTAAATGATGATTAGGGGAATAGGAACAGCTGGGAGCAGGAACGGAACGATAGAGAGAAGAGAGAGCGAGAGAGTGAGAGAGGGAGGGGGAGAGAGAGGGATAGAAGGAGGGAAAGAACCAAATAAGACCAGCAGAGGGAAACGAATAGCATGGGGAGCACAGGGACAAGACATGATAATAAATGACAAACATGACAATCGTATTCTGAACAAACCATGTGCATAGGCGCTCCTGCCAAGTATTCAGACTGAAACAATGAATCAGCCTGTAGCAAGTGCACATCTAGGTAAAAGCATTCCTGAGGGATGCTATTTGTGCTATGTAGGTTTAACACCGAATCAGCACAGATTAAAAACAGAAATACTTGGGATGCTGTTCAAACCCCCCTGACAGATTTGGGTCAGGCTGTTGAGACCACATATCGACGGTATGAGAACTCTGTCAGAGCAATGATAGTTGTGCCCCAGGGAAGTATGGGAAGGGCCTACAGAAGGCCTCACACACTTCCTGCCACATTGTCATCATAGACAACATGCCATGCCAACACACTGGCAACTCTAAGCTATACCTCAGAAGGCAAAAGTCTTTGATCAAATGTGGCTTTGAGCATGGCCATAGAGTGCTGTACCTGAGAACCCATATGCTTCACAAATCAGTGTATTGAAGTGTGTTAATGTACTGTGCGTGTGTATGTCATGTGACTCACCAGCCTATATTGAACTCCACGTGGGCGTCGAACAGGGCCACAACCGGAGCGGTGGCCGCCCTCCACCCACTCACCCTGGAGCGGATCAGACCCTCCTGCTTATCATGGCGCACCACCTTAATGAAGCCGGGCCGCTGGCGGTTGGTCGCAGACACAAAGTCCTGTAGCTTCTCCTTCAGCTCGTCTAAAGAAGAAACACACATGATTACGCACACACACATGCATATGCACACAATAATGTGTTAAACCTCGAGTTTCCTCATAATCTTTGGTGAGGTAAGTAAGAGATGCTACTGGTGATACATAGACGACACCACACCCAATAGACTCCATCTTATCCACCTTGGGGTATTTACGGGTAGAGGGAGGCAGCCAAAAGCACTCATGCTCCACTGGTTTGATCACTAGACCAAAGAACTTGCCTCCAGTTGTAGGGCTCCATAGGGCTTGCTGTACAAGAGGGGATATTGCAATCCTGAAGAATCAGGCCGCAATTCTATCAAAAGCGTGAAAGTAAAAGCAGGAATTGGGCACAGTTGGGGTGCTTTTGGCCTCAATACAGTATTTAACTTGACAAACCAACAAGTCACCTCATAATCAGTTCAATATTATGCTTTTGAGTCACACAAACTGTAGGTTTATGGAAACGAATAGGCCTAAATAAAGATGGTGGCATAGTGCCACAGGCTTGTAAAGTGTTGCTATAGGGGTCAACCAAAGACAGTTTTTCTCTTAACCCCTTACACTCATGTGTATTGGCCTATAGGGCTAACTTAAAATGTTTCTTGCAGAAGAAATATGGAAAGCATACTGTATGCATAACCATGGTAGCAATTAAAAGGGAACAGATTGGAGATTATGGGAAAATTATTAGACTAAACAGTTCAACTGACACAAGACTCAATCCAAACACTACACTGTTGATTTTATTTACATTTGACATTTACTGTACTTTTTGCTGCATTTGTTAATAACGAAATCTGAAAATACTCAGAATACATTCAATAATATAAGAAAATTCACAGGAAATTTGTGGTAGATTCAACATAATTACATGGGTTTGAGTAAGAGGTCTATTGTCACGACTTCCACTGGCTCCCCTGCCTGTTCGGGCGGTGCTCGGCGGTCGTCGTCACCGGCCTACTAGCCGCCACGATCCCTTTTTTGTTGTCTGTTTGTTTTGTCTTATTAGTTGCACCTGTCTATTTGTGTGCTTGATTGGCTTCCTTATTTATAGTACGTTTACCCGCCCTTGTTTCGTGCGGGATTACTCATTTGTTACGTGTGTATGTTTTTTTTGGTGTTCGTGCTCTGGACCTGGTACCCTGTTGTGTTGGGTTGGTCCACATTTTCCGCGCCCTGTTTTGTTGGGCATTATTTTCTGTGCGATATTAAAAGTGCATGTCTTCCTGTGGAACTATATGCTCTCTGCGCCTGATTCTTCCCTCACGCACCAAGTTACCCGTGACATCTATCTGGTGTCTCAAAATGGCCACACACCTCTCCATTGTGCACAGTTCGTAAGTTATTGCAATGCACTTTTATGACTCAAAAAAGAATCATCAATTATAAGGTGCATTTTTTTTTGAACTCCTAGCTGTGAGGTTGAGGAACTAGAGCAAGCACACTTGTAGTTGTTTTGCTTGGAACACAGACCTGCATCCCTGCCTTCACACAAATACTGCTGTTGTTTACGCAATCAAAAAACAGTCCATTATAAATCACAATCTGGGTTAGGTTGGGCATAATATGAAAGCTTGTTCTATTGCCAGCATAAGCAGCTAAATTCTAAAATATGATCTTACAGTGTTAGGTTTTCACAAGGCAATTCAGAGAAGCAGATTGTCATTTGTATGGGCATAGAATGGAATCACAAGTGCATGACTCCATTCTAAACTCAACGAGAAAATAAATGTCCCATTTTCAGGACCCTGTCTTTCAAAGATAATATGTAAAAATCCAAATAACTTCACAGATCTTCATTGTAAAAGGTTTAAACACTGTTTCCCATGCTTGTTCAATGAACCATAAACAATTAATGAACATGCACCTGTGGAACGGTCGTTAAGACACTAACAGCTTACACACGGTAGGCAATTAAGGTCACAGTTATGACAACTTAGGACAATAAAGGAGGCCTTTCTACTGACTCTGAAAAGCATCAAAGGAAAGATGCTCAGGGTCCCTGCTCATCTGCGTGAATGTGCCTTAAGCATGCTGAAAGGAGGCATGAGGACTGCAGATGTGGCCAGGGCAATAAATTGCAATGTCCGTATTGTGAGAAGCCTAAGACTGTGCTACAGGGAGACAGGACGGACAGCTGATCGTCCTCGTAGTGGCAGACCATGTGTAACAACACCTGCACAGGATCGGTACATCTGAACATCACACCTGCGGGACAGGTACAGGATGGCAACAACAGCTGCCCTAGTTACACCAGGAACGCACAATCCCTCCATCAGTGCTTAGACTGTACACATAGGCTGAGAGAGGCTGGACTGAAGGCTTGTCGGCCTGTTGTAAGGCAGGGCCTCACTGGACATCACCGGCAACAACGTCGCCTATGGCCACAAACCCACCGTCGCTGGACCAGACAGGACTGGCAAAAAGTGCTCTTCTCTGACAAGTCGCAGTTATGTCTCACCAGGGGTGATGGTCGGGTTCTCATTTATCGTTGAAGGAATGAGCGTTACACCGAGGCCTGTACTCTGGAGCGGGATCAATTTGGAGGTGGAGGAACCGTCATGGTCTTGGGCAGTGTGTCACAGCATCTTCGGACTGAGCTTGTTGTCATAGCAGGCAATCTCAACGCTCATCTCACAGCAAGAACTGGCAAATCTGGTGCAGTCCATGAGGAGGAGATGCACCGCAGTACTTAATGCAGCTGGTGGCCACACCAGATCCTGACTGTTGCTTTTGATTTTGACCCCCAAATATTTCCACATGTTAATTTTGCTGAAAATAAACGCAGTTGACAGTGTGAGGACGTTTCTTTTTTTTTGCTGAGTATATGTGTGGTCTGTGGAAAATTTTTATTCACAATACAACAACATAGGCTCATTCTGTTTAGGACACCCCAGGGTATAATGCCATGGCATCTTGTAACTGATCATAAACCCCTGTATATTACATGAGTTTTATGATATGGAAATGTGTAGTGCACGTGGCTTGCTTGTATGACATCAAAGCAGTATTTATTATAATCCTCAACATCTCATCTTTCAAAGTCCTCATCATATACACACACCATTTCCATCACTCAAACAACGAAGAAGTTGCAAGTTGCTCAATTAGCGGGAGTGGTGGAGGCAACTCTGACCCTTTTCACACTACGACAGATTCTCTAGAGGTTTTGGGAGAACACCCTTGGCTATACTGTTTAATAATGTGAATTTGCTAACTCTCTACCACAACCTTCAGAAGTAGTGCACAACGCTACTTCAGTAGCTACGAGTTTCCCCCTTAGAAACAAGGCAGTATGAACAGAATTGATTTGTTCAGCCCAACACTCCTAGAGCAATCATTTTGAAACAGCTGAAATGTATAGACATTTTCCAAAATTTTGAGACACATTTTATTGGGTTTTTACCTGCACGGAGCTACTTAAAATTATGGAGGCCCATCCCCACCACCAAAATAAATGTAGAATGTCGATAGTAGATCATACAAAAATAATTCCCCCCTTTAATTTTTAACATTGTGTGGTGATTTCAGAGGTAGTAGCATCACAGGTCCCAGAGTAAGTTAGTAGCCTTGGCATGTGCGAGCTGGAACAGCACATAGCCGCAGGAGCGTTGGAAGTCAGAATTTGACATACTATAACCCCACGGCTTCAACCGGGGGGGGAGGGGGGCAAATAACCGGATGTTCATTCCTGATGCGGTCCACTCCTCGATCCTGCCACCTGGGCTCCCGGCGGACCATGGCCTTTGTGTGACAATATTTTTGGAGGCCTTCCATGGTTCCTGACCTCTTTGCGTTCATCACTGCATGCACGATCTGTGCACAGAACAAGGCTCCGGCTGGTCTCCATCAACCTCTGCCTGTCCCTCACTGTCCCTAGTCTCACATATCCCTGGAAATTGTCATGGGTCTCCCCCGTCTGATGGCAACACCGCCATCCTGAACGTAGGGGATCAGTTTTCCAAAGCCACCCACTTCATTCCTCTCCAAGCTACCCTCTGCCAAAGAGACGGCCCAGCTCATGGTGCAGCACATCTTCTGGATCCATGGACTGCCTGTGGAAATGCCTCTGACCGGGGTCCTCAGTTCTCATCCTGGATGGCGTCAGCACACTCACTGGGTCGTCGGCCAACCTGTCCTACAGGGTTCCGAACCCCAGGCCAAAGGCCAGTCGGAGCGAGTCAACCAAGACCTGGAGACGACTCTACGCAGCCTGGTCTCCGCCAACCCGACCACTTGGTGTCTGCAAGCTGTGTGGGTTGAATATGCCCGCAACACCCTTCCCTGCTCTGCCCCAGGTTCTATTTCCCATTGAGTGTTCCCTGGGACATCAGCTCCCGCTCTTCCCTGAGCAGAAGGAAGAGGTCGGCATACCTTCGGCACAGATGTTTGTCCGCCTGGAAGGCTCTCGTACCTGGAAGAGAGCCTGGTCAGCCCTTCAAGACCACCTCCAGGTATCGAGGTGCAATCGTCCCCATTATCCCCAATGTATTTATACCTGTGTTCTCTGTCTGTTTCCGGTTCGGTTTGTGATACCTACCCGTGTTTTTCCCCTTGCTGTTCTGTTCTAGTTCCTGTTTTCTAGTTTTTCCCGTTCCCGTTTTTGACCATTCTGCTGAGTCTGCCTGCCATTCTTTACCTTGCCACACCACACTGGATTATTGACCCCTGGCTGTTCTGACCCTGAGACTGCCTGCCGTTCTGGACCTGTTGCACCCTATCTGGATTACTGACCTCTGCCTGCCCTTGACCTGTCGTTTTTTTACTGCCCCTGTTCAAGTAATAAACTTTTGTTACTTCGACACCATCTGCATCTGGTTCTTACCTGAAACATGATACCCTAGAGCCATTTTACCACATGTAGACCAAATTATTTGCATGATATTGATAAAAATTAAGCCTGACTTGTAATGTTGTAAGGTCGGCCTACTGTACTTTTACATTTGTATGAGAGGGGGTAGTAGGCCTAAGCTTTCATTTTTGACAGGCTAAAGTTACTTGATAAAGACATGCTGTTAAAAACTGTGCTTATGTCTTGAAGCTAAAATGTATTGTGTAGGGAAAGGGGAAACCTAGTCAGTTGCACAACTGAATGCATGAATCGGAGAGTACATTTACAGTAAATGTCCGTTGCCGAGCGCCGAATCTTCTTGCGGCACATGACGTTCTGTTGCTAATGTGAATTGAAAAGTGAATAAACATGATGTAAACTGAAACATCACGCTGCCTCATTTTTTGTTGTCGTGCACGGTGCTCAAGTTCAGAACGGCAGTCATTCAATAATGAGCTGTAAAGGACCTGAGCTCTGGCGTCATGTATAGCATGTAACTGCACAGCCACTGCATTCCAATTTAGGTGCTTATCAGTGTCCAAATCTGCCATTTTCAACTCGTATCGGGGTACGGGTGTAAAGGGCTACTAATCAACATAATGTCAAGCCAAGTCTCAGACTGAAGGAAACATGAGGTCAACCACCTGATATCAACTGATGTCAGCGGACAGATAGTGGTTTCACCTGTGTGCTAACTGGAACTCTGTGGTACCACTGACTTAAAAACCTGAGACATTACAATTCCCTCTACAGGACAGGAAATCTTTACATTCACACTAATCACACATTGGGGAATAGCAGCCTATGAAATGCCAACCAATCAAAAAGGTTTCAGTCAATTACAAAGAATATTAAATACACTTTTATGAGCTGTGTTGTGTAAACCTCCAGAGAAATGCCTACAGTGTGAAGATAGTTAGACTCTTCCAAAGTGCTATTGTTCAAGTCTCAGCGTTGTGCAGCATCATTATAAAGCAGAGAGATGTGGTAAATTAATTCGCACACCTCCACCAGGCACCTGCTTGTTTGCTATCAGTCATCTCTCGCAATATTCACCAGATGGTACGTCTACAGGCCAGGAACAGAGGGACCCCTAAACAGTACAGCTACTGTGCTCTGCATGGCTGGCAGCCATAATCCAATAATCACACATTTCACCATGTGTAACACCACACCAAACAGTCCACCTGGGAGTAATGACTTACTGTAAACACTAATGGATCCACAGAGAATGGGACAGAAGGCCTCCCTGCCTACATTTTTTGGGGTGGTTCCCTTTCAGTCAGTACACTCATTACAACACACAGTTATGCGGATTGCGCTCCACCGAGATTCACTGAAGAACCTTTGAGAAAGCATTTGAAGCTACCCAGCAAACTGGGAACCTTCTTAGAACATTAGCTAAGGTTCTCATTAAGTTCTAGTTCGTGTTTTATCTGACATTAGAATGATAACATCCCAAAAGCATTCACTCAAAGAATGTTTTAGATAACAAAATGTTGTTTTTCTTCAGAAAATGTTTGAAATGAAATATCCTTGGAATGTTCGAACATTCACTAAAAACGTCTGTAACAACCACCACAGAACCACCACAGAACATTCCCCAAACATTCTCATTAGGTTCCCGGTTATGTAATAACATAGAAATGTGTTCAGGGAACGTTCTTGCAACATCAGGCGATTGTTTTATACAAACATTGTATACTCCTCAGTACAACTGAGCAGTGTTTGTGTTATGAGAATTTTTGCCGCACCCTAACAAATGTTCTGGGAACATTCACAGAACCAATTTTGGTATTCTGGGTAGACACTGCACTGTAGACACTGCACAGCTACCAGCTCTCAAGATTTTATAAGACACTTTGATGGTCATACTGTTCAGAGGGAAAGCATTGACTGTCATTAGCGTGGTGTCACACAACGTCAACAAAACAACAGAGATGATTGTGGGCTTCAGGAAACAGCAGAGGGAGCACCTCCCTATCCACATCAACGGGACAGTAGTGGAGAGGGTAGTAAGTTTTAAGTTCCTCGGCATACACATCACGGACAAACAAACCAACTAAATTGGTCCACCCACAAAGACAGCATTGTGAAGAAGGCGCAGCAGCGCCTCTTCAACCTCAGGAGGCTGAAGAAATTAGGCTCGTCACCAAAAGCACTCACAAACTACAGATGCACAATTGAGAGCATCCTGTTGGGCTGTATCACCGCCTGGTACGGCAACTGCTCCATCCATAACCGTAAGGCTCTCCAGAGGATAGTGAGTTCTGCACAACGCATTACCGGGGGCAAACTACCTGCCCTCCAGGACACCTACACCACCCGATGTCACAGGTAGGCCATAAAGATCATCAAGGACAACAACCACACAACCGCCTATGCCGTTCTGTACCATCACTCATTCATATATCTTTATGTACATATTCTTTATCCCTTTACACTTGTGGGTATAAGGTAGTAGTTGTGGAATTGTTGGGAACTAGAAGCACAAGCATTTCACTACGCTCGCATTAACATCTGCTAACCATGTGTATGTGACAAAATTGGATTTGATTTGATTTATACTCAAAGAGGCATCGATTTAATTTACAACCCAAGCAGAGGTAAGTAGAGAATGGAGAGTGTTAGCTTTACTTTTGCTTCCTCATTGTTTTCCATAATGCAGCCGTAGTTCCCCTCAAGCAGCAGTCTCCATTCTAATCTTCTCCCATAGTGAACAGCAGCATACTAAACATTGTCTGAGGGAGTTGAGCTCCAGGTACCATAGAATCTCACTGAATAAAAAAGCACATGAGATCTCTACTAGACGTAAGAGACTTGTGATTTCAAGGACAGCATACATTTCCCAGCAAATATAAGAATAATACATGGAGCAGAATCTGGAAAAAAAAGTATATGAACCCTACATGATTAAATTAGATTATTTTATAATACAATGGTTACATTTGTTTCTAATAACCACTCCAGCACCATGCAGTCCCAGTTCAGGTCAAGTAGATTGTGTTCTGAGAGAACCTCGTTTGCTGCCTTGAAGCGCAACACCTTGCCCTTGAAATAGTTGTTCTTTTTTAGGCTGAGCACCCCAGCGTTTTGTTTATCCTTGAGCAAAATGTGTCCCTCATCAATCATTGGGTAAAGTTCAATAGCCCAACTGGACGTGCTGTGAATGGTGGTGCTGTTCCTTTTCAAAAAAGGAGCGTTGGTTACAAGCTGCTAGATGTTTCACAAATTGTGTTAATGCTTTCAGAGTGGCACATATCAGTTCAGTGATGGAATGGGGAGTAGCTAAATGCTAAATGATCATTCCCTTTATCAATCTCCTCAGGAAAGCAATAGGCACCTCATGGGCACGTGCTGATGACGTTTCATCAGCCGCATTAAGTCATTTGTTTTATACAATTAATAATGAAGAGATTCAGATGTGTGTGAATTGAGAAGAATAATGATGAAGTGTAATGGTTTCTAATGAATCATAATAAAGCACATGGAGTTACAGGTTCATTACCCTGGGAACGGCTGATGACCAAGAACATCAATCTTTTATGACTGATATCCTAACTGAAGCTTCCTAAGAAATTCTCATGTTTGAATGTAATAGGCACAGTCCTACAGTTAGAGCTGTGGAGTCATCAGCGATTTGTGAAGTCATCAAGTGCAAAGTGTTTTTCACATAGATTCAAAGTTATTTTTATAAAGATTATTCTGTTTTGTACATTTGTGGAATAAGCTAATGAAGACAACTGCAGAATCAAGGACATAATAGGTTGCTATAAAAACAATATGCACAGTACAGATGTAGGATCTTAATTTGATCACCCTGTTGCAGGACAAGTTTCCTTTAAAACGTGTAGTGTATTTGAGGTTTAAAAAGTATTTTGGATTTTTAAATTTCAGACATGATTTTCCCCTACAAAAATGTCCATTAATTATAATACACATAATAATACACATTTCCTGTTGCTTCAGGATTATTTTCTTATCTTGTCATGTCCCGTGTATATATATATATTTACATTTTTTCTTTGCATATCTTTTTAAATATAGATTTTTTTGCTTCTAAAAACTCAACTTCAAAACACTCTCCTGCAACCTGCCTCAGCAATTTAAACAAATAAAATGATTCTCCTCAAATCTGAAATTCAAAACAGAAGCTAGCCAGGAATCAATCACCTATCCGGACCCGTTTTACTGCCAATACGGAGCCCCACCGGGCCTTCACAACTGGACTACTGACGTTATCTGCCCGAGGGAGTTATCCAACTGGCCCCTCTGTTGCGATGTAACCTGAACACCCATCTGCGGCCCGCTAATCGTTAGCTGTCTTATCGGCTGCTATCTGAATAGGTCTATCAATTTTCTTGGGTCACTATAACTATATCTTTTTTTGCCAATTGGATTTGTCCCTTCTACCACACAGAACCCCACAAATCTACCGACGGAAACGCACGAGGTGGCTAAAAACAGACCTCCATCCTCTGCCAGCTTGCTACCCATGGTCCGGCTAGCTGTCTGAATCGCAGTGACCCCAACCAACCTCACTACTCACTGGACCCTTATGATCACTTGGCTAAGCATGCCTCTCCTTAAGGTCAATATGCCTTGTCCATTGCTGTTCTGGTTAGTGTTTATTGGCTTATTTCACTGTAGAGCCTCTAGCCCTGCTCATTATACCTTATCCAACCTTTCAGCTCCACCACCCACACATGCGATGACATCACCTGGTTTCAAATATGTTTCTAGAGACAATATCCCTCTCATCATCACTCAATGCCTAGGTTTCCCTGCACTGTATTCACATCCTACCATACCTTTGTCTGTACATTATACCTTGAAGCTATATTATCGCCCCCAGAAACCTGCTCCTTTTACTCTCTGTTCCAGACGTCCTAGACGACCAATTCTCATAGCTTTTAGCCGTACCCTTATCCTACTCCTCCTCTGTTCCTCTGGTGATGTAGAGGTGAATCCAGGCCTTGCAGTGCCTAGCTCCACTCCTATTCCCCAGGCGCTCTCTTTTGATGGCTTCTGTAACCATAATAGCCTTGGTTTCATGCATGTTAACATTGGAAGCCTCCTCCCTAAGTTTGTTTTATTCACTGCTTTAGCACACTCTGCCAACCCGGATGTCCTAGCCGTGTCTGAATCCTGGCTTAGGAAAAAAAACAACTCTAAAATCTCCATCCCTAACTACAAAGTTTTCAGACAAGATAGAACGACGAAAGGGGGCGGTGTTGCAATCTACTGCAGAGATAGCCTGCAGAGTTCTGTCCTACTATCCAGGTCTGTACCCAAACAATTTGAACTAACCCTACTTTTAAAATTCCACCTCTCTAAAAACAAGTCTCTCACCGTTGCCGCCTGCTATAGACCACACTCTGCCCCCAGCTGTGCTCTGGACACCATATGTGAACTGATTGCCCCCATCTATCTTAAGAGCTCGTGCTGCTAGGTGACCTAAACTGGGCCTTGCTTAACACCCCAGCCATCCTACAATCTAAGCTTGATGCCCTCAATCTTACACAAATTATCAATGAACCTACCAGGTACCACCCCAAAGCCGTAAACACGGGCACCCTCATAGATATCACCCTAACCAACTTCCCCTCTAAATACACCTCTGCTATTTTCAACCAAGATCTCAGCAATCATTGCCTCATTGCCTGCATCCGTAATGGGTCAGCGGTCGAACGACCTCCACTCATCACTGTCAAACGCTCCCTGAAACACTTCAGCGAGCAGGCCTTTCTAATCGACCTGGCCGGGGTATCCTGGAAGGATATTGACCTCATCCCCTCAGTAGAGGATGCCTGTTTTTTTTTTTTAAATGCCTTCCTCGCCATCTTAAATACGCATGCCCCATTCAAGAAATTTAGAACCAGGAACAGATATAGCCCTTGGTTCTCTCCAGACCTGACTGCCCTTAACCAACACAAAAACATCCTATGGCGTTCTGCATTAGCATCGAACAGCCCCTGTGATATGAAACTTTTCAGGGAAGTTAGAAACCAATACACATTGGCAGTTAGAAAATCCAAGGCTAGCTTTTTCAAGCAGAAATTTGCTTCCTGCAACACAACCTAAAAATAAATTCTGGGACACTGTAAAGTCCATGGAGAACAAGAACACCTCCTCCCAGCTGCCCACTTCACTGAGGATAGGAAACTCTGTCACCACCGATAAATCCACTATAATTGAGAATTTCAATAAGCATTTTTCTACAGCTGGCCATGCTTTCCACCTGGCTACCCCTACCCCGGTCAACAGCACTGCACCCCCCACAGCAACTCGCCCAAGCCTTCCCCATTTCTCCTTCTCCCAAATCCAGTCAGCTGATTTTCTGAAAGAGCTGCAAAATCTGGATCCCTACAAATCAGCCAGGCTAGACAATCTGGATCCTTTTTTTCTAAAACTATCTGCAGAAATTGTTGCAACCCCTATTACTAGCCTGCTCAACCTCTCTTTCGTGTCGTGTGAGATCCCCAAAGATTGGAAAGCAGCTGCGGTCATCCCCCTCTTCAAAGGGAGGGACACTCTTGACCCAAACTGCTACAGACCTATATCTATCCTACCCTGCCGTTCTAAAGTCTTCGAAAGCCAAGTCAACAAACAGATTAACGACCATTTCGAATCCCACCGCAACTTCCGCGCTATGCAATCTGGCTTCAGAGCTGGTCATGGGTGCACCTCAGCCACGCTCAAGGTCCTAAACGATATCTTAACCGCCATCGATTAGAAACAATACTGTGCAGCCGTATTCATTGACCTGGGGCAAGGCTTTCGACTCTGTCAATCACCACATCCTCATCGGCAGTTTCTCAAATGATTGCCTTGCCTGGTTCACCAACTACTTCTCTGATAGAGTTCAGTGTGTCAAATCGGAGGGCCTGTTGTCCGGGCCCTCCAATTCTTGGGCCGACTCTTCTCTGTATACATCAATGATGTCGCTATAGCTGTTGGTGAGTCTCTGATCCACCTCTACGCAGATGACACCATTCTGTATACTTCTGGCCCTTCTTTGGACACTGTGTTAAAAACCCTCCAGACGAGCTTCAATGCCATACAACTCTCCTCCCATGGACTCCAACTGCTCTTAAATACAAGTAAAACTAAATGCATGCTATTCACCCGACCGCTGCCTGCATCTGCCCGCCCGTCCAGCATCACTACTCTGAACCGTTCTGACTTAGAATATGTGGACAACTACAAATACCTAGGTGTCTGGTTAGACTGCAAACTCTCCTTCCAGACTCACATCAAACATATCCAATCCAAAGTTAAATCTAGAATTGGCTTCCTATTTCGCAACAAAGGATCCTTCACTCATGCTGCCAAACATACCCTCGTAAAACTGACCATCCTACCGATCCTCGACTTCGGTGATGTCATTTACAAAATAGCCTCCAATACCCTACTCAATAAATTGGATGCAGTCTATCACAGGGCCATCCGTTTTGTCACCAAAGCCCCATATACCACCCACCACTGTGACCTGTACGCTCTCGTTGGCTGACCCTCGCTTCATACTGGTCGCCAAACCCACTGGCTCCAGGTCATCAACAAGACCCTGCTAGGTAAAGTCCCCCCTTATCTCAGCTCGCTGGTCACCATAGCAACACCCACATGTAGCACACGCTCCAGCAGGTATATCTCTCAGGTCACCCCAAAACCAATTCCTGCTTTGGCCGCCTCTCCTTCCAGTTCTCTGCTGGCAATAACTGGAACGAACTACAAAAATCTTTGAAACTGGAAACACTTATCTCTTTCACTAGCTTTAAGCACCAGCTGTCAGAGCAGCTCACAGATTACTGCACCTGTACATAGCCCATCTATAATTTAGCCCAAACAACTCCCTCTTCCCCTACTGTATTTATTTATTTTGCTCCTTTGCACCCCATTATTTCTATTTCTACTTTGCGCATTCTTCCACTGCAAATCTACCATTCCAGTGTTTTACTTGCTATATTGTATTTACTTTGCCACCATGGCCGTTTTTTCCTTTACCTCCCTTATCTCACCTCATTTGCTCACATTGTATATAGACTTATTTTTCTACTGTATTATTGACTGTATGTTTGTTTTACTCCATGTGTAACTCTGTGTTGTTGTATGTGTCGAACTGCTTTGCTTTATCTTGGCCAGGTCGCAATTGTAAATGAAAACTTGTCCTCAACTTGCTTACCTGGTTAAATAAAGGTGAAATAAAAAAATGTAACATTTAGATCCTGCTGTAGGAAACTCATATTAAGATCTTACATCTGTATAAGAAGCATAATGAATAGGTGATGATATACAGTGAGCTCCAAAAGTATTGGGACTGACTATTTTGTTGTTGCTTTGGCTCTGTACTCCAGCACTTTGCATTTGAAATTATACAATGACCATGAGGTTAAAGTGCAGACTGTCTGCTTGTTTATTATGCTGATGAAAATACCCTCAGATTAAAGCTGACAGTCTGCACTTTAGCCTCATAGTCATTGTATTATTTCAAATCCAAAGTGCTGGAGTACAGAGCCAAAACAACAACAAATTTGTCACTGTCCCAATACTTTTGGAGCTCACTGTTAAGCCGTTTCCTACATTCCAAATGTGTCTTTCTAAATCGAGCACAGTTGAGGAGTTTATAATCCAGGGGGGATGGGCCCAATCCTTGTTGTTTAGTCAAAGTTTCTGTATGTTCTGTAGCTAAAAGCTGGGAGTTGGAGAGACACAGAGGCTGCCATCCATCACTCAAAATGAGCTCGGGTTGGCAACTCTGTCAGGGCTGTGAATGTAATACATGAACAAATCCTCATCACTCCGCCCAGACCAAGAGACAGCGAGGGAAATAGAAAATAAAGTGTGTGAGAGAGAGAGAGAGAGAGAGAGAGAGTGCGAGAGAGAGAGAGAGAAAAGGCAAACTCTTTTCTCTGTATATATCAATGATGTTGCTCTTGCTGCGGGCGATTCCCTGATCCACCTCGACGCAGATGACACCATTCTATATACTTTCGGCACGTCATTGGACACTGTGCTATCTAACCTCCAAACGAGTTTCAATTCCATACAACACTCCTTCCGTGGCCTCCAACTGCTCTTAAACGCTAGTAAAACCAAATGCATGCTTTTCAACCGATCGCTGCCTGCACCCGCATGCCCGACTAGCATCACCACCCTGGATGGTTCCGACCTTGAATATGTGGACATCTATAAGTACCTAGGTGTCTGGCTAGACTGCAAACTCTCCTTCCAGACTCATATCAAACATCTCCAATCGAAAATCAAATCAAGAGTCGGCTTTCTATTCCGCAACAAAGCCTCCTTGACTCACGCCGCCAAGCTTACCCTAGTAAAACTGACTATCCTACCGATCCTCGACTTCAGCGATGTCATCTACAAAATTGCTTGCAACACTCTACTCAGCAAACTGGATGCAGTTTATCACAGTGCCATCCGTTTTGCTTTACCTTATACCACCCACCACTGCGACTTGTATGCTCTAGTCGGCTGGCCCTCGCTACATATTCGTCGCCAGACCCACTGGCTCCAGGTCATCTACAAGTCCATGCTAGGTAAAGCTCCGCCTTATCTCAGTTCACTGGTCACGATGGCAACACCCATCCGTAGCACGCGCTCCAGCAGGTATATCTCACTGATCATCCCTAAAGCCAACACCTCATTTGGCCGCCTTTCGTTCCAGTACTCTGCTGCCTGTGACTGGAACGAATTGCAAAAATCGCTGAAGTTGGAGACTTTTATCTCCCTCACCAACTTCAAACATCAGCTATCTGAGCAGCTAACCGATCGCTGCAGCTGTACATAGTCTATTGGTAAATAGCCCACCCAATTTTCACCTACCTCATCCCCATACAGTTTTTATTTATTTACTTTTCTGCTCTTTTGCACACCAATATCTCTACCTGTACATGACCATCTGACCATTTATCACTCCAGTGTTAATCTGCAAAATTGTAATTATTCGCCTACCTCCTCATGCCTTTTGCACACATTGTATATAGACTCCCCTTTTTTTCCTACTGTGTTATTGACTTGTTAATTGTTTACTCCATGTGTAACTCTGTGTTGTCTGTTCACACTGCTATGCTTTATCTTGGCCAGGTCGCAGTTGCAAATGAGAACTTGTTCTCAACTAGCCTACCTGGTTAAATAAAGGTGAAATATATATATTTTTTTTAAACGTTAGAGAGACTGATGTATGGAGTCTGAGAGAAGATGATGAGGGACCAGAGAGAGACAGAGAGAGTGGACAGACAAAGATGGTTCCTCCTTCTGTTATGCAGGTGAATGAGGACCCAAAAGCGACTTGGCGAAAACAGAGTCTTTAATCCAGTAAAGTAAATCTACAATCATAAAGCATAATTCCACTCGTAATGACGAGAACAGACTGGAGACTCGATCATAACTGCAGGTTGCCTCGGGAAGGCACGTGAACGTAGCAGACTCAGACACCTGCTTACCACGCAGCATCTGAGGGAAACACGACACGACAGGGCGATACACAGACACAGCACGGTGAACAATAGACAAGGATCCGACAGGACAGGAACGGAAAACAAGGGAAGAAATAGGGACTCTAATCAGGGGAAAAGATAGGGAACAGGTGTGGGAAGACTAAATGATTGATTAGGGGAATAGGAACAGCTGGGAGCAGGAACGGAACGATAGAGAGAAGAGAGAGAGGAAGGGAGAGAGAAAAAGGGGAACGAACCTAAAAAGACCAGCAGGGGGAAAACGAACAGAAGGAAAAGCAAAATGACAAGACAATATAAGACAAAACATGACAGTACCCCCCCACTCACCGAGCGCCTCCTGGCGCACTCGAGGAGGAATCCTGGCGGCAACGGTGGAAATCATCAATAAGTGAACGGTCCAGCACGTCCCGAGACGGAACCCAACTCCTCTCCTCAGGACCGTAACCCTCCCAATCCACTAAGTATTGGTGACCCCGTCCCCGAGAACGCATGTCCATGATCCTACGTACCTTGTAAATAGGTGCGCTCTCGACAAGGACGGGAGGGGGGAGGGAAGACGAACGGGGTGCGAAGAAAGGGCTTGACACAGGAGACATGGAAGACAGGATGGACGCGACGAAGATGTCGCGGAAGAAGCAGTCGCACAGCGACAGGATTGACGACCTGGGAGACACGGAACGGACCAATGAACCGCGGAGTCAACTTACGAGAAGCTGTCGTAAGAGGAAGGTTGCGAGTGGAAAGCCACACTCTCTGGCCGCAACAATACCTTGGACTCTTAATCCTACGTTTATTGGCGGCTCTCACAGTCTGTGCCCTGTAACGGCAAAGTGCAGACCTCACCCTCCTCCAGGTGCGCTCACAACGTTGGACAAACGCTTGAGCGGAGGGAACGCTGGACTCGGCAAGCTGGGATGAGAACAGAGGAGGCTGGTAACCCAGACTACTCTGAAACGGAGATAACCCGGTAGCAGACGAAGGAAGCGAGTTGTGAGCGTATTCTGCCCAGGGGAGCTGTTCTGCCCAAGACGCAGGGTTTCTGAAAGAAAGGCTGCGTAGTATGCGACCAATCGTCTGATTGGCACTCTCTGCTTGACCGTTAGACTGGGGATGAAACCCGGAAGAGAGACTGACGGACGCACCAATCAAACGACAGAACTCCCTCCAAAACTGTGACGTGAATTGCGGGCCTCTGTCTGAAACAGCGTCTAACGGGAGGCCATGAATTCTGAACACATTCTCGATGATGATTTGTGCCGTCTCCTTAGCGGAAGGAAGTTTAGCGAGGGGAATGAAATGTGCCGCCTTAGAGAACCTATCGACAACCGTAAGAATCACAGTCTTCCCCGCAGACAAAGGCAGACCGGTAATGAAGTCTAGGGCGATGTGAGACCATGGTCGAGAAGGAATGGGGAGCGGTCTGAGACGACCGGCAGGAGGAGAGTTACCTGACTTAGTCTGCGCGCAGTCCGAACAAGCAGCCACGAAACGGCGCGTGTCACGCTCCTGAGTCGGCCACCAAAAGCGCTGGCGAATAGACGCAAGAGTGCCTCGAACACCGGGATGACCAGCTAACTTGGCAGAGTGAGCCCACTGAAGAACAGCCAGACGAGTGGAAACAGGAACGAAAAGGAGGTTACTAGGACAAGCGCGCGGCGACGCAGTGTGCGTGAGTGCTTGCTTAACCTGTCTTTCAATTCCCCAGACTGTCAACCCGACAACACGCCCATAAGGAAGAATCCCCTCGGGATCAGTAGAAGCCACAGAAGAACTAAACAGACGGGATAAGGCATCAGGCTTGGTGTTCTTGCTACCCGGACGGTAAGAAATCACAAACTCGAAACGAGCGAAAAACAACACCCACCGAGCTTGACGAGCATTAAGTCGTTTGGCAGAACGGATGTACTCAAGGTTCTTATGGTCTGTCCAAACGACAAAAGGAACGGTCGCCCCCTCCAACCACTGTCGCCATTCGCCTAGGGCTAAGCGGATGGCGAGCAGTTCGCGGTTACCCACATCATAGTTGCGTTCAGATGGCGACAGGCGATGAGAAAAATAAGCGCAAGGATGAACCTTATCGTCAGACTGGAAGCGCTGGGATAGAATGGCTCCCACGCCTACCTCTGAAGCGTCAACCTCGACAATGAATTGTCTAGTGACGTCAGGAGTAACGAGGATAGGAGCGGACGTAAAACGTTCTTTTAGAAGATCAAAAGCTCCCTGGGCGGAACCGGACCACTTAAAACACGTCTTGACAGAAGTAAGAGCTGTGAGAGGGGCAGCAACTTGACCGAAATTACGAATGAAACGCCGATAGAAATTAGCGAAACCTAGAAAGCGCTGCAACTCGACACGTGACCTTGGAACGGGCCAATCACTGACAGCTTGGACCTTAGCGGAATCCATCTGAATGCCTTCAGCGGAAATAACGGAACCGAGAAAAGTAACGGAGGAGACATGAAAAGAGCACTTCTCAGCCTTCACGTAGAGACAATTCTCTAAAAGGCGCTGAAGAACACGTCGAACGTGCTGAACATGAATCTCGAGTGACGGTGAAAAAAATCAGGATATCGTCAAGATAGACAAAAACAAAGATGTTCAGCATGTCTCTCAGAACATCATTAACTAATGCCTGAAAAACAGCTGGCGCATTGGCGAGACCAAACGGCAGAACCCGGTACTCAAAATGCCCTAACGGAGTGTTAAACGCCGTTTTCCACTCGTCCCCCTCTCTGATGCGCACAAGATGGTAAGCGTTACGAAGGTCCAACTTAGTAAAGCACCTGGCTCCCTGCAGAATCTCGAAGGCTGATGACATAAGGGGAAGCGGATAACGATTCTTAACCGTTATGTCATTCAGCCCTCGATAATCCGTCCTTTTTCTTAACAAAAAAGAACCCCGCCCCGGCCGGAGAGGAAGAAGGCACTATGGTACCGGCGTCAAGAGACACAGATAAATAATCCTCGAGAGCCTTACGTTCGGGAGCCGACAGAGAGTATAGTCTACCCCGAGGAGGAGTGGTCCCCGGAAGGAGATCAATAATACAATCATACGACCGGTGAGGAGGAAGGGAGTTGGCTCGGGACCGACTGAAGACCGTGCGCAGATCATGATATTCCTCCGGCACTCCTGTCAAATCGCCAGGTTCCTCCTGAGAAGTGGGGACAGAAGAAATGGGAGGGATGGCAGACATTAAACACTTCACATGACAAGAAACGTTCCAGGATAGGATAGAATTACTAGACCAATTAATAGAAGGATTATGACATACTAGCCAGGGATGACCCAAAACAACAGGTGTAAAAGGTGAACGAAAAATCAAAAAAGAAATAGTCTCACTGTGGTTACCAGATACTGTGAGGGTTAAAGGTAGTGTCTCAAATCTGATACTGGGAAGATGACTACCATCTAAGGCGAACATGGGCGTAGGCTTGTCTAACTGTCTGAAAGGAATGTCATGTTTCCGAGCCCATGCTTCGTCCATGAAACAACCCTCAGCCCCAGAGTCTATCAAGGCACTGCATGTAGCACCCGAACCGGTCCAGCGTAGATGGACCGACATAGTAGTACAGGATCTAGATGGAGAGACCTGAGTAGTAGCGCTCACCAGTAGCCCTCCGCTTACTGATGAGCTCTGGCCTTTACTGGACATGAATTGACAAAATGTCCATCAAATCCGCAATAGAGGCACAGGCGGTTGGTGATCCTCCGTTCCCTCTCCTTAGTCGAGATGCGAATACCTCCCAGCTGCATGGGCTCAGTCTCTGAGCCAGAGGAGGGAGATGGTTGCGATGCGGAGCAGGGAAACACCGTTGACGCGAGCTCTCTTCCACGAGCTTGGTGACGAAGATCTACCCGTCGTTCTATGCGGATGGCGAGAGCAATCAAAGAGTCCACACTGGAAGGAACCTCCCGAGAGAGAATCTCGTCTTTGACCACTGCGTGGAGTCCCTCCAGAAAACGAGCGAGCAGCGCCGGCTCGTTCCAGTCACTAGAGGCAGCAAGAGTGCGAAACTCTATAGAGTAATCCGTTATGGATCGATCACCTTGGCATAGGGAAGCCAGGGCCCTAGAAGCCTCCCTACCAAAAACTGAACGGTCAAAAACCCGAATCATCTCCTCTTTAAAGTTCTGGTAATTGTTTGAACAATCAGCCCTTGCCTCCCAGATAGCTGTGCCCCACTCTCGAGCCCGGCCAGTAAGGAGTGAAATGACGTGACGTAAGCAACCCGAGCTCTCTCTCTAGAGTATGTGTTGGGTTGGAGAGAGAACACAATATCACACTGGGTGAGAAAGGAGCGGCACTCCGTGGGCTGCCCGGAGTAGCAAGGTGGGTTATTAACCCTAGGTTCCGGAGGCTCGGCAGGCCAGGAAGTAACAGGTGGCACGAGACGAAGACTCTGGAACTGTCCAGAGAGGTCGGAAACCTGAGCGGCCAGGTTCTCCACGGCATGGCGAGCAGCAGACAATTCCTGCTCGTGTCTGCCGAGCATGGCTCCTTGGATCTCGACGGCAGTGTTACGAGCGTCTGTAGTCGCTGGGTCCATTCTTTGGTCGGATCCTTCTGTTATGCAGGTGAATGAGGACCCAAAAGCGACTTGGCGAAAACAGAGTCTTTAATCCAGTAAAGTAAATCTCCAATCATAAAGCATAATTCCACTCGTAATGACGAGAACAGACTGGAGACTCGATCATAACTGCAGGTTGCCTCGGGAAGGCACGTGAACGTAGCAGACTCAGACACCTGCTCACCACGCAGCATCTGAGGGAAACACGACACGACAGGGCGATACACAGACACAGCACGGTGAACAATAGACAAGGATCCGACAGGACAGGAACGGAAAACAAGGGAAGAAATAGGGACTCTAATCAGGGGAAAAGATAGGGAACAGGTGTGGGAAGACTAAATGATTGATTAGGGGAATAGGAACAGCTGGGAGCAGGAACGGAACGATAGAGAGAAGAGAGAGAGAGGAAGGGAGAGAGAAAAAGGGGAACGAACCTAAAAAGACCAGCAGGGGGAAAACGAACAGAAGGAAAAGCAAAATGACAAGACAATATAAGACAAAACATGACACCTTCATGCTTCTTTCTCTAGCCCTGTGATATACAGCCTTTCTCCCTGCAATGGAGAGTAGCTGGATAACAAGGCTGTTAGGATGTGCCTAAGGGGTTCTCAATGCCTGTTCGTAAGGATAATCATTTAGAAACTCACTGATACAACCCTGTCAGATGACCTCATACTGATTTGAATACAGTGAAATACACAAGATGACAGGTTCAACTAAGGACCGACAACATTCCAAACAATATACTGTAAGTTATGCTGTTTACAATTATCCTAAAATACAGTAGTGTGTAGTTCAATGTTGATACATTGAGAAGTCTTTGGCAGCCATTCTGTTTGGCTTCCAATGAAATCCTGAGCCTTCCTCCAATCAATCAGATGATTGGACACCTGTCAGAGTCCCTGTGGCACGGAGACATGTCTTCCTCAGGCCGGGTACATCATCCAATCAGCCAGGTAAATTGGCCCTTCTTCCCCTCAATGGTCACAGTGTCTCCTGCATGCTAATGCTGGGTGGAGGTGGAGGAGAACTCTCTCTGCAGACAGAGATTCCCATTATGATGCTCCTGGTGCTGGAGGACAGCAGCTAGATGGTGACCCCCCCCGAAACGACCTAAGCAGCACCATGGGTCAACAGGCTGACAACGTTTAGTAGAGATAAGATTAGCAATCATGACGATAATGATAAGGGTAAATCTATCAGAGTGAATCTGACAGAATGCTCTGGCAAACAGGTTGCAATGCCATTAGTAAAATGTCACGGCGTGACTAGCTTTCCTGAGGGACCTCAGGGGCTGCTCTCTGCCTCCCAATTACATGATAAAATCAAAGATTCCATGGGACACGGTAATCCACTTGAGCTGAGGGAGGACGGCAACAACCTTTGGAATTTCACCTCACATAGGTGGGAAACAGATGGCATCTCCAGATAAGGGCACTCAGCCTACCCCCCCATACCCAGGTAATAATGGACTGTCCCAGGAGGCTGTCAGCTCACTGAAGCAATAAAGTGTGCCTCAGGTACCTAGGGATTAGCAGAAGGGTGCAGGAGGTTGAGTGCACAACCGGATAGAGAGGAGAAAAGAGACGAGGGAAAAAAGGAAAGAGGGGTATCTTTAAATTAGTTCTTATCCCAGCAGGGAGAGTATGAGGTTCTTCTGGCTGACCTCAACCCACTGACCCACCCATCAGCATTCTCTCCAATCACCAGTCTACACCAACTGATAGCTGGCATTATTGACTTTTAGTGATGTAGTCCTGCACAAACTCTACAACAGCAGGATGTTTGCTTCCATCTCACAGCTGGTGTCATCTTTAATCAGCCTTCCCCTCCACACCAGACTGTGTGACGGTGGTCATTAGTAACAGTAGACACAGGCCGCTCACCGATATGGCTGCACTGTTTTAAAAGACTGTGTGCTTGTGGTGAGACTCCATAGGATCAGCTGGTGTTTTAAACCACAGCTTGAGACAGATCTCAGAACCAGTGAGCTCACACAGCTGGGAGGCCATAATAAAATTCAAAATACTTAATTACCTCTCTGGATGGTAATCTACCATCAGGCAGATCTCTCTGCTTTTCCTGCTAATTAGTATTCTTTCACCTATCCTTTAAATCCAGTGAGCACAGCCCATAATTAAGGACATTAAAGAGCTAGATTATAGAAAGATAGTAATTACCCCTTTGTTTCCTGCAGACCAAGACTAGAAGATTCCCACTTATAAACTGGAGTCCAACAGAGCCAAGACCCAGAGCGAAAGAAAAGTACCGCCGCTCTTGTTCTCAAAGGAAAAGGCAATCAAACAAAATATGGGCAAGCTACGGCTGCTTCAGACAAAACACTTGGTTGCAATACACTTTCATCATGGGTCATTTCAGTTCAATACAGTCTAATGATGCTCACCGTTGTCACTGTAGTCGTCAACCAGGATGATCTCTTTGAGGAGGTGAGAGGGGGTCCTGTGCATGGCAGAGTGGATGGAACGCAGGATGACGGACAAGGCCTCGTTCACAAAGATAAACACAATGCTAACTTGAGGGAGGTTAGATGGATACGTGATGTTTTTACACCTGGGGAGAAAACAGACCTGATGTGAGCGGCGTGTGGAAAGAAGGGACCTGATTTAGAGAAGTGCACATTCAAAGCAATAACATTCTAGCTATATTAAAAAGATGTGTCTGTTTCTCAGACGCCTGGGGAATTTGTGGTCTCAATGTTGCCTGGGGAATTTGTGGTCTCAATGTTGAGGTTGTTATGTTAATGTCCCTGGCAGACCTCCAAACCCAACAGCAGATGTGACAGTAACAATACGTGTATTTCAGTGTGATCCAGATTAAAGCATCTGAAGCAAACAATGGGATAAGATATGACACTTTTCACAATGTAACGTTATTGTATGAGAGCCGCAGATAGACAGAGAGGGGGAGTGAGGGTCTTTTATGCTCCTACTGGGTAGACAAGAGTTGGTAATTATGAGAGGTAAAATTGCACCCCACTGTTTTGAAGTAACACTTCCCTTCTGGGTTGCCAGTCAAAACAGGGCTTGAGTCAAATGCAGAGGCATATTCTCAACATGAAAACCCACTAGGCAGCTATGTTTTTTATGCTCTCTACAAAGTCAAACAAGTGGGGACTCTAATGTGTGCTCTTTCGTATAGTCTGTATCCCAAACTATCACAACTAGTGTGTTATAGTCAGACCATAGTGAATTCACAGTCTGGATATGAAGGTCCTGTTAGGCCCTGGGCTCCTGGTATGACTTGGGGGGACAGCAGAAGTTTAAGTGGGTGATATTCTCAGTGGTTTTCTGTGTTCTATTCAGATAGTTCAGCGTACCCATCAGGTCTGAGGTCTGGGATGGCTCTGTCCAGGGAGAGGCGGTCGCTGAGGTAGCCGTTGTAGCCGTAGTACTGGAACATCTTCAGGGCCACCCTGCGGCTGTCAGCGCTCAGCTCCTGACCCCAGTGGGCAAACAGGGACGAGTCAGAAAACGACTTGTCTCCTAGAACATCTTCTCCTTTCAGGGGGGTTTCTGTGGGAGCCAGAGAGAGAGAGAAAATGAATATTTGTATAAACCAGCCACACATAGACCCTGCCTGTTAATGAGGGTGCATGAGAGGTGAGAGCAACGCCTCAATAACAAGGTCAATGTAACTACCGTTTGAAGACATAGTAGAGCTCTTGCATTAATAAATGAATTGACGTTACACTGCTTATGTCCACACAGCTATCACACCTTAGAAAGCAGTAACAATACTCATATCAATATACAGTTCTGAATGTTGAGTAAATAATTGCATAGTATTTCATTCATATACTGCGATAGAAAAGAGACTGTATTCATTTATACAGCTTTTCAAGATAATAGATTTCCATGGTCACTGAGAAAGATGTAGTCAAGCATTGTGATGTGAGCCTTCAGAGAACACAGCCAGAGGCTAGTAGTTTGTAAACCAAAGACACATTTAACGAAGCCAATAAAAATGAAAGCTCCAGTGAGCGTGATAGAGTGAAACATTAAATCTGTCAAACAGACAGACAGTTGGTACATGTGGTTACAGTGTTTACTCCTGGATTCCAATTGAATTTAAATAGATCCTGCGTCTTCCTCTATGACTCTCACAGCCACACACTGTATGCCCCAGGGCTGCCATTTAATGCAGTCATTCCTTTAAATCCCAGTGTGGGGGGATTCTACGTTAGAGTGAGGACAGAAGGATACATCTGAAAGCTCTGTAATGCTGAACGCTGCAGTGTGATTTGAATGTGACATTGTTGTACAGCTCGATGACATTTATGATCGCTGTGAAGACAAGGAAAAAAAGACTCAATACATTTGTGCAAATCTTGAATGTCGCTACATCATAAATTACTCTAAAGGGGATCAGTGGAAAAGGTTATGTTATGATGGTTCAGTGTAGTGTGTCTATCTAGGAGCTTTCAATAGATCCAGAATGATCCAAGAGAAAACTGCAGAATATCAAACTGAAATGCTGTAGGTTTTCAATCTGCTCATTTTGTTCTGGCCGCTGTGAAGACCTTAAACATACAAGGTCTCCTATTTCTTCTCAAATACACATCTCACATGGTGACCACAGAGGGCTCAAGTTTACCAGGAGGACAGTCATTGTTTAAGGGGTTTAGCCAAAACCTTGTAACACAAGGGAGTTGGGGATGTCACTGAATAGTCATTGGTTTCGGCGTACACATCACAGACAAACTGAATTGGTCCACCCACACAGACAGCGTGAGAGACTGAAGCCCACTGGTTCTCAGGAGACTGAAGAAATTTGGCTTGGCCCCTAAGACCCTCACAAACTTCTACAGATCCACAATCAAGAGCATCCTGCCGGGCTGTATAACCGCCTGGTACGGCAACTGCTCCGCCCACAACCGTAAGGCTCTCCAGTGGGTAGTGAGGTCTGCACAACGCATCACCGGGGGAAAACTACCTGCCCTCCAGGACACCTATACCACCCGATGTCACAGGAAGGCTAAAAAGATCGTCAAGGACAACAACCACCCTGTAACGGCGTTCTTCGTTTGTTGGTTACTCATGTCTTTAATGAAACAATCGCGATACATGAAATAACTATACAAAAACAACAAACAAAACGTGAAACCTAATACAGCCTATCTGGTGAACACTACACAGAGACAGGAACAATCACCCACGAAATACAAAGTGAAACCCAGGCTACCTAAATACGGTTCCCCATCAGAGACAACAAGAATCACCTGACTCTGATTGAGAACCGCCTCAGGCAGCCAAGCCTATACTAGACACACCCCTAATCAACCACAATCCCAATGCCTACAAAAAAAAACAATACGACAATACAATAACCCCATGTCACACCCTGGCCTGAACAAATAATTAAAGAAAACACAAAATACTAAGACCAAGGCGTGACACACCCGAGCCACTGCCTGTTACCCCGCTATCATCCAGAAGGCAAGGTCAGTACAGGTGCATAAAAGCGGGGACCGAGAGACTGAAAAACAGCTTCTATCTCAAGGCCATCAGACTGTTAAACAGCCATCACTAACACAATGACAAAATGTATGTAATACATGTATCACTAGCCACTTTAAAACAATGCTACTTTATATAATATTTATATACACTACATTACTCATCTCATATGTATATACTGTACTCTATACCATCTACTGCATCTTGCCTTTGCCGTTCGGCCATCCATATATTTTTATGTACATATTCTTTACACTTGTGTGTATAAGGTAGTTGTTGTGAATTTGTTAGATTACTTGTTAGATATTTACTGCATGGTCAGGACTAGAAGCACAAGCATTTCGCTACACTCGCATTAACACCTGCTAACCATGTGTATGTGACAAATAACATTTGATTTGATTTGACAAAACAAGGCAGAGTGTGCACGGCCATTGTAACAGAACAGTAAGGGAGAACAGCTCCAGAGGCACCGGTCAGGACACTGAGACTGTGGGGTCAGGGAGGTCCCTGGGCTGAATGGTCTGTCAGATGTGGGCATGTGATAGGATGCACACTCCCCAGACAACTACATGAATAAAAAATAACTCATATCCAAATGTACTATTATACAGTGTTTTATTCAGAAACCTGGGTAACAACATACTGTAAGAAGAAAAAATAGATAATTAACATGAAACCAAACAGAATGTCAAGGGGAAAACAAATCTAGATTGCCTCCAGCTATTTCCAGATCAACTCAGCAGACTAAAACAATTGCTTTGACAAGCCAAATGAAATATCCCCTAACATGAGGTCATATGAAGAAAAAATGGGGTGGGAATTAGACTAGAGTTGAAACATCACTATGAGAATCTGTTTGATGGCAGCACGACAATGAACCATTACCCTTTCACAGAAAGGATGTTAAGCTAAACAGTGGGGGGGGAAAAAAAAACACTTCCATTTTTTTTCCAGGTATCAAAAATGTGTTTTCCAAACCAAGAATACATAAACATTAACAAGTAATGCTACTGTTATACATTCAACAAATTCAGAAGGAAATATGTGCCTTTAATGAATTATCTAAAACTCAAAATAAACAAAGCAGATGGTTGATTATTGTTTACCTCAGATTGAATGGTATACTTTCAGAGACAGGAAACAGTACCTCCAATGGTCTGTCTATCAGGAACACAGTACTGCATTATAAATCAGTGCAGCATCTCTGCCCTTGCTAGCCTGCTATGGTGACAAAGTATAGCATTTAATCCTATTACTTGAGTCAGTGGTATGTATGCAGAGCGGCATTGGACTTTCCTATGAAACAAACAACCTTGTTATTCTCTGCGTTTCAAACTCATTAAAATACACACTCCCCTCCACTTACCCTGGCCTTATGCCCTTGGTGGAATCCCCACGACCATCTTTGCCGTCGGTCCAAACAGTTAGCCAAGCAAGGGAAGTTGGCAGCTGTGCGAATGTACAATTCTGTTCACTCTGGGGCCTGAAACGCCCCATAATTCAATTCGCGATGATTGTAGCTCCGCTAAGAAAAGTATACCAAAACTTAAAACCAACATCTACATACAAGTGTAAGTAAAACAAATGTAAATAAGTTAGAAACTGTGCTGTTACTGCGCATGACGGCAAAAACACGAATCATAAAAGTAATTATGTTTTAGTTTGGCTAGCTTTTGGAAAAGTTAGCTTGCGCATTGAACTTTCCCTGCTATCACACTTATACATTGTAATTTTCGATTTACTTCATATCGTCGGATAGTATGCTTTGTCTTCCAGCCAAGATATGAAATGCTAATCATAATTGACTAGCGCATATAAAGCACATACAACAGGTGGTTCCATGATGACTGAAAACACAACCGTGGGACGAATGAGTGACACATTTCCATGCAAAGACGGTCCATTTAAAATGAATTACTTCTTCCTCACCCCTTGTCCTGCAAGTGTCAAATCCTCATACGTCATTAGAAGTGTCCAAGTAATTTGAGGTCTGAGGGGAAGGGTGTCTCTTTTACGTGTTTGCAATGCAGCCAATGTCTACTGTAAGTACTGTATTTGGTCACATGCTAATTCGAAAGAACATTGTAAAATATGGTGCATGAATAATCACGAGAGTCGCTTGAACAACAGTTCAATCACTCAAAGTGCAGTGTTCACTAATATTGGCACCCTTGGTAAATACTGTATGAGCAAATCGGGCTGTGAAAAGAAATCTCTGCTATTTATCCTCTTGGTCTTTCATTCAAAATATTCACAAATATCTAACCTTTAATTTAAGTACAATGATTGACAAAAAAAGTTAAATATTTTTCTCTGAAACATGTGTGCCACAAGTATTGGCACCCCTAGAAATTCTTATGAGTAAAATCTAACTTTAGTATATTCCCATTCATATTTTATGTGTTTTAAGTTCACCAGAGTGATTAGGAACACTTAAGTGGTAACCCATGACTTCCTGTTTGACTGGGGTATACACTACGGGTCAAAAGTTTCAGAAAACCTTCTCATTCAAGGGTTTTTCTTTATTTTTACTATTTTCTACAATGTAGAATAATAGTGAAGACATCAAAAACTATTAAATAACACATATTGAATCATGTAATAATCCAAAAAGTGTATATATAAAATATATTTTATATTTGAGATTCTTCAAATAGCCACCCTTTGCCTTGATGACAGCTTTGCACACTTTTGGCATTTTCTCAACCGGCTTCATGAGGTAGTCACCTGGAATGCATTTCTTTCCTTCTTATTGAGTTTGAGCCAATCAGTTATACAGGGGCTTTACAGAAGATAGCCCAATTTGGTAAAATACCAAGTCCACATTATGGTAAGAACAGCTCAAATAAGCAAAGAGAAACGACAGTCCATCATTACTCTATGACATGAAGGTCAGTCAATACGGAAAATGTCAATAACGTTGAAAGTTTACGACGACGCCACAACCGGTCCGTCCGACGCCACTGCTACTGGTCAGTCCGACGCCACCGCAACTTTGGTAGCGGCAACTGGCCCGTCCGACAATGACGCAACTTCGGCAGCCGCATAAGCGGTTGTTTGGTCTTCGTCCCCATGCCCTTACACGGCACGCCGTAATTTGGGCTTAATAAAAAAAAAATGATGCATTCCTGCACCTGTCTCCCGAATCATTTATGCCGACGTGACAGCAGACTCCGAAACTGCAGCCCAAATAAATACGTCAAGAGTTCAAGTAACAGAAACATCAACATCAACTGTTCAGAGGAAACTGTGTGAGTCAGACCTTCATGGTTGAAATTATGCAAAGAAACCACTACTAAAGGACACCAATGAGAAGAAAATACTTGCTTGGGTCAAGAAACATGAGCAATGGACATTAGACAGGTGGACATTTGTCCTTTGGTCTGGAGTCCAAATTGGAGATTTGTGGTTCCAACTGCCATGTGTATTTCCCACCGTAAAGCATGGTGAAGGAGGTGTTATGGGGTGAGGGCGCTTTGCTGTTGACACTTTCTGTGATTTATTTATAATTCAAGGCACACTTAACCAGCATGGCTACCACAGCATTCTGCAGCGATACTCCATCCCATCTGGTTTGGGCTTAGTGGGACTATCATTTGTTTTTCAACAGGACAATGACCCAACCAACCTCCCGGCTGTATAAGTGCTATTTTACCAAGAAGGAGAGTGATGGAGTGCTGCATCAGATGACCTGACCTCCACAATCCCCCGACCTCAACCAAATTGAGATGGTTTGGGATGAGTCGGACCGCAGAGTGAAGGAATCGCAGCCAAGAAGTGCTCAGCATATGTGGGAACTCCTTCAAGACTGTTGGAAAAGCATTCCAGGTGAAGCTGGTTGAGAGATTGTCAAGAGTGTGCAAAACTGTCATCAATGCAAAGGGTGGGTATTTGAAGAATCTCAAATATGAAATATATTTGATTTGTACACTTTTTTGGTTACTACATGATTCCATATGTGTTGTTTCATAGTGTTGATGTCTTCACTATTACTATACAATATAGAAAATAGTAAAAATACAGGAAAAACCCTTGAATGAGTAGGGATGTCCAAACGTTCGACCGGTAGTGTAAATATGATGACACACAGGCCAAGTTTCCATAGTCATCCAACACTATGGGGAAGACCCGAGAATACAGTAATGATGTGAGACAAAAGGTTGTTGAGCTGCACAAATCAGGAAATGGCTATAAGAAAGAAGAAAATAGCTCAATGGTTGAAAATGCACATTTCCACTATCAGGGCAATAATTAAGAAGTTTAAAGCAACTGGAGGTGTTAACAATCGGCCTGGAAGGGAACATGTGTCTATATTGACCCCACGCACAGTGAGGAGGATGGTTTGAGTTGCCAAAAGAAATCTCTCAGGATCACAGCTGCATACGTTAGTTGGGTCTTGGGGTCAGAAAGTCTCCAAAACTAAGATCAGAAACTACCTACATAACCAGTTGTTTGGGAGGGTTGCCATAAAAAGCCTTTGCTGGCAAACAAACTGAAGCGCCTACAGTTTACCAAACGTTACTGGATCTTTCTATGTGACCCGGTTCTATGGTCAGATGAGACGAAAATAGAGCCTTTTGGAAACAAACGGCAGAGGTGGATTTGGTGTAGACAGAAAGACAGCCATGCAGGAAAGTACCTCATCGCAACTGTGAAGTATGGTAGTGGATCTTTGATGTTGTGGGAGTTTTTCAATCAAAGGCCCTGGACAACTTGTTAGGACACATGGTACTATGCACTCCGTCAAGTACCAACAGATATTAAATCAAAACCTGACTGCCTCTGCTAGCTTAAACTGGGCCATGGTTGGATCTTCCAGTAGGACAATGATTCAAAGCACACCTCAAAATCAACACAAAAATGGTTCACTGACCACAGAATCAAGGTCTTGCCATGGCAATCCTTGTCCCCTGACCTAAACCCCATAGAAAACCTGTGGGATGAGCTGAAGAGGATTGTCCACAGGTGTGGACCTCAGAATCTGAAGAGATTCTGTATGGAGGAATGGTCTCAGATCCCTTTCCATGTGTTGTCCAACCACTATGCATTATAGGAAAAGACTCAGAGCTTTTATCTTGGCAAAGGGAGGTTGCACAAAGTATTGAATGAAGGGATTCCTATAATTGTGACACACATATTTGAGAAAATTATTTGTTTTATATAAATTGAGAGGATAATACAACAAAAATTCACCGCCCGTTTTGCTCATATTTACCAAGGGTGCCAATATTAGTGGAGGGCACTATAATGCCTGGAGATGGGTAGTGTAAGTGTAACAAATACTCAGGGAGAAAAAGGTGTATATTCACACGCAGAGTGCAGCAGATGTTAATTAAGCCTTTGCAGAAGGCAGGAATCGTGGTCGCAGGCAATGGTCAAACACAGGTGGTCAAACACAGGTAGGCAGGAATGGTCAAACACAGGTAGGCAAGCAATGGTCAAACACAGGTAGGCAAGGCAAACACAGGCAATGGTCAAACACAGGTAGGCAGGCAATGGTCAAACACAGGTAGGCAGGCAATGGTCAAACACAGGTAGGCAGGCAATGGTCAAACACAGGTAGGCAGGCAATGGTCAAACACAGGTAGAGAGTCAAAAACAAACAATACCTCACAACCATACAAACAGAAAGAACTGAACTAAATAGGGAGCTAATGAGACCAGGTGAGAAATGAACACAGGTGAAATCAATGAACAAAAATGAAAGCCAGGGCAACGTTCCAGAACACAAAGAAACAGGGCTACGTTCAAGAACACAAAGAAAAAGAACACAAGGTTGACTAAGAAAAGACAAGCAGAACCTTACAGTAAATTAAACATACAGCATTGAAAGTTTCAGTTGCTTTGAATAGCAAGGGAATGCCTCCATTCTTGATGGGAGAAGAACACAGTGATTAGGCTCAGACCGGGATAATGTTCTAAAAGTCTGCCAATCCCAGCAAACATGCCTCCAGGCTCATTCATGTGACTACTTGTGCTGGTGATTAATTAGGCCTTCTGAGACGCTTTCCTCAGGAGTGAAAGGCTAGAGCGCCGGCTGGGTCAGGGGTTGATGTTTTGCAGACAGGGTAACCTAGGCAACTTGTAATAGTATGGGCAGTGTGTCAAGGCTCTTTTGTTGGGACAAGAACTCAGAAACCCCTAAAACATGTAGGCAGCCTCAGTTGCCTATTGAACACATAAGAGGAACCACTCAACTGCTGCATGCTCAGTGCTCTCTGACAAAAATGGTACAGTAATTCAGTGATGAGAGTGTCGAGAACTCAGTAACACTATGAACCAAGTCTGTGTAATGAATTATAAATGAATGCATGAATATATTTATAAATGCTTATAGCTAGTAGTTTTATCCCACTTTCCTCTGACACACAAGTCCCAATCGCAGTTCAACAAAACAAGACTTAAAAAATGTAGAAGGCAGAAGAAAGGTATCTCAAAAACATGACACGAAGCAGATAAACTGATGTTTCAGTAGGAGAGTAGAAGGAAAGGAGGATGCATGTCAATACATGTCTGGCTGAGGAATGCTGAGTTTTCATAGCTGGTCATGTGATTTGTTAGCAACAACATTGAGTTACCAAGCACATTCACGCTGAGATGAGCAACACAAATGAGGAAAAATTTGGTGGTTGAATTCAATAAAAGTTTTTATTAAAAGTATGAATTTAAGCACACGTCGGAAGGACCGCAGTGGTACAGGACAAACATTGGTACAGGTAAGTGTTTTCAGAATTTACATTTTTACAAGTATCGACTGATGGTGGCTACATGTTGTTGATAGCAAATCACGAGACCAGTTGTCAAAACTTAACTCCGTCTCAATACAAGAGAACAGAGTTGAGCGTTCCTCAGATAATACTGAGCGGTTCCATGTAAGTAACCTACAACTGCAACTCCTATAATAGGAAGAGGAACACCCTGCCTGTCTCTCTCTCCTGGCTTGTTTCTCTGTGGGTGGGAGTGTGTGTCTGTGTGTCTGTGTGTATGCGGTGGGTTTTGAAGGGCTCAGGAAGGGGGACCCAGTGGGGTTTTGCTTTAAACTGTGATGGCTCTGGTCCAGACACAGAGAGCAGCAACATAGGCCCAGAGCTTATCAGCAGCAGCCCAGCCTGGTGAAGTGAGTCAGTCAGTGTGCTCCATTGTGTGCACATCAGGACAAGTCAGTTAGGGCCATGTGCTTACTGTGGCACATCCACAGAGGAGGAAGGCTGAGAGACAACATGAAGAGGGAAACAGGACACACAAAGTGCCTTTATTCCTGGTTCAGGAAGGCAAACAGCACAATATAGCGAAGGGATTATGGCAACGAGAGGCAAGGGGGAGGTTTACAAAAGGAGGTCCGCCGCAGAGTGAGAGAAAGTTAGATACAGTGAGCGGGTTTGTACACTGCAGCAAAACATGTGTTCCCTATGCTAACCTCCATGACAGAACACACAGAACCAACCCAGGGCGAACCGTACGGAGGGAGGATTTCTGCTGTTTTATGGGAAAACAGGGATTTCAGGACAATAAGACACATTGCACCAGAGCTCCAATCTTGCCTGCCGACCACTGTTCTCCTCAGTTGTTCAGTGAGATTAATGTCTCGTCTGGGGTATAATATGTAATTAAGACTCAACAGCTCTCATCTGTGCTGCTGTACCATGAGGCACCATATCAAACACTATCAGATGATATACATGACGATGGCTCCCCAGCAGAGTGATGGGAGGTCAGCAGAGACAGAGGGAAGAAAACACACTGAAGGTCTACATTAACCCTTTACATCCCCTTTCCAACCCAATTAAATCATTATGACGGACTACAAAGTATTATTATATTTTTAAAGCTATCGTATCATGCGATCATTTTCAATTACACTTTCCCCACAAAACACTAACAGTATCCTTTCTGAAGAAATCACCGTGATAAGAGTACTCTGAAGATGAAAAGAGATCACATTACATCTCCTTGTGGCCTCACAGGGAGAACATATTTCAACCAGGGACCGTTTGTCTTTGACACCTCCAAGTTGAGGCACTGCATACATGGTAACTGACTGAGGCAAAGTTGTGTTGACAAAAACACAAAATCTTTGCCTGTCGACAGAAAATATAGGAAAAATGTACACCCTCAGTACACACCAAAATCCGTCCGATATGACGCAACATTGTGACAAAGTCACTCTCACTACACTAGAAGTTAATAGAAATACGACTTTTAGATCGCGAAACGTCTATCATACATGTCCGATTTCAATTCTGGCCCGATGTCATAACTGGAGGATGTCTTCTCTCGAATGAGCCATTGATCATATTTTTGCGATATTCCAACCTTGAGAAATGTATAATTTAATGGAGGGCGTAGGACATTTTTCCTATTTGTCTGCCTCTTTTGTTCAGGGTGCATTGCATGTTGCCATTGCCAGAGATATTATAGAAAGGAGATTGGAATCCAATGAACGATGGACCTTATAATACTCCACCCAGCAGACTGTTGACCAATCGCGCTCATGTTGTCATGCTGCGCCATGCAGTTGCTAAGCTAATAGTCACACAATCCCTTCTCAAAGTCAGTGTTATGTCGAGAAACGTGCCTATTTTTCTCGAAAACCCCTTATGTAACGATTCCAAAGCTATACAATACTACAGATTGCAAGTTAATCTCACATCTTGGAAAATATTTATAATGTTCTTGTTGATGTCTTGCTTAAGAAATTCGTGCTAATGTTGGGTTTTTGAGCTAGTGCCCAATAGTCTCCCATTCACTCCTTGAAGGAGAGCACTCCTTGTCCCAGAATCGCCCAGAATGCACCGCATTGCTCATTGACGTAGCATGGGCAACGTTTCCAATCTTCTCAAAAGCATATCTGCTGTTGCGAATGTTGACCCCACTCTGTGAGGCACATCGATCTGCAGGTTGAACATGGTATGATTTTAGACTAAATTGATAACTGTAAAATCGCCTAAACAAACTGCACCAACTACAGCAGCTACGTTACATGCTGATATTGTCTTTGGTGTTATTGTGTCTAGCTATGTTTGTTAGCTACATAGCTAGCTAGCCAGCAAGTCCATAGAGAGAGCATTGCTTTACTCCACACAGGATTACAGGCAATATCCGCACGGAGCTAAAGGCTGGAGCTGCCGCTTCCAAGGAGCGGGACACTTATTCGGATGCTGATACGAAATCCCGCTATGCCCTCAGACGAACCATCAAACAGGTAAGGGTCAATATAGAACTAAGATTGAATCCTACTACACCAGCTCTGACTCTCGTTGGATGTGGCAGGGCTTGCAAACTATCACGGACTACAAAGGGAAATCCAGCCACGAGCTGTCCTGTGACGTGAGCCTACCAGACGAATTAAATGCCTTTTATGCCCACTTCGAAGCAAGCAACACTGAAGCATGCATGAGAGCACCAGCTGTTCCGGATGACTGTGTGATCATGCTCTCCGTAGCCAATGTCAGCAAGACCTTTAAACAGGTCAACATTCACAAGGCAGCAGGGACAGAATGTTTGGCCCTGTCCGGGGGTGTCCTCGGATGGGGCCACAGTGTCTCCTGACCCCTCCTGTCTCAGCCTCCAGTATTTATGCTGCAGTAGTTTATGTGTCGGGGGGCTAGGGTCAGTTTGTTTATCTGGAGTACTTCTCCTGTCCTATTCGGTGTCCTGTGTAAATCTAAGTGTGCGTTCTCTAATTCTCTCCTTCTCTCCTTCTTTCTCTCTCTCGGAGGACCTGAGCCCTAGAACCATGCCCCAGGACTACCTGACATGATGACTCCTTGCTGTCCCCAGTCCACCTGGCCATGCTGCTGCTCCAGTTTCAACTGGCCTGGGCCCTAGGACCATGTCCCAGGACTACCTGACATGAGGACTCCTTGCTGTCCCCAGTCCACCTGGCCATGCTCCTGCTCCAGTTTCAACTGTTCTGCCTTACTATTATTCAACCATGCTGGTCATTTATGAACATTTGAACATCTTGGCCACGTTCTGTTATAATCTCCACCCGGCACAGCCAGAAGAGGACTGGCCACCCCACATATGCTCTCTCTAATTCTCTCTTTCTTTCTCTCTCTCGGAGGACCTGAGCCCTAGGACCGTGCCCCAGGACTACCTGACATGATGGCTCCTTGCTGTCCCCAGTCCACCTGACTGTGCTGCTGCTCCAGTTTCAACTGTTCTGCCTTATTATTATTTGACCATGCTGGTCATTTATGAACATTTGAACATCTTGGTCATTTTCTGTTATAATCTCTACCCGGCACAGCCAGAAGAGGACTGGCCACCCCACATAGCCCGGTTCCTCTCTAGGTTTCTTCCTAGGTTTTGGCCTTTCTAGGGAGTTTTTCCTAGCCACCGTGCTTTTACACCTGCATTGTTTGCTGTTTGGGGTTTTAGGCTGGGTTTCTGTACAGCACTTTGAGATATCAGCTGATGTACGAAGGGCTATATAAATAAATTTGATTTGATTTGATTTGATTTGATTACCAGGACGTGTATTTAGAGTGTGCGGGGACCAACTGGCAAGTGTCTTCACTGCCATTTTTAACCTCTCCCTGACCGAGTCTGTAATACCTACAGTATATGCCGAACACCATAGTCTCTGTGCCCATGAAAGCGAAGATAACCTGCCTAAATGACTACCACACCATAGCACTCATGTCGGTAGCCATAAAGTGCTTTGAAAGGCTGGTCAGGACTCATATCAACACCATCATCCCGGAAACCCTAGACCCACTCCAATTCACATACCCCCCCAACAGATCTACAGATGACGCAATCCCAAATCACACTCCACACTGCCCTTTCCCACCTACATCTTAGCGTTCAACAACATAGGACCCACAAAGCTCATCACTAAGCTAAGGACCCTGGGACTAAACACCTCCCTCTTCAACTGGATATTTTCTTAACTCTATTTCTAGAACTGCATTGTTGGTTAAGGGCTTGTAGTTTCATTTCACAGTAAGGTCTACAGTAAGGTCTACCTACACCTGTTGTATTCGGCGCATGTGACAAATACAATTTTATTTCATTTGTGGATTTTGTATTCGACTTAAGCTGCAACAGATTTCCACAACAATTTGCCATGTTCCTAACAACCTTATTATAATACCAAAATGAAACATTTGTTCACATATTAGTGTTATTTAACACTAAATTAAAGGAATGTGTGTTTTTGGGTGGATTCTTTTCAGGTGAGCTGGGGTGTTGAATAGACACTAGTGTGCTACTGAGACAAGAGAAACACCTGGCTCATTGAACAGCATCAGCATCCCATGTGGATAGACAGATGGAATACTTTGGCTTATGCACACTGCCAAGAATTATTACCCCCAAAAACTTGGACCAGAACACAAACATTACCTTCAACATGCGAAATTGCCACTTAAAGAACCAATGGTGCTGCTATTTTAATGTACTGCATAATCACCTCTTGACAAGAAAATCTCTAGAATGTGTGGGATAAGGAGGTGGAGAAATGTTGTTATTCCCTGTGTGTACATGGCCACTACTTCTACCACTCGTCATCTATTCATGCTACAAGGTTACATAACTCCAATCCAGCCATCAACCCCCCCCCCCCATTTCAACAGTCAAAGCTCTTTACAACTCGCATCTTCACAGAACAAGACTTCTCCTGTGAAAATAAATGCACAATTAGCTTACACTCCAACTCCACACAGCTCAGCTCAGTGCCGTGACATACTGTATCACTTCTCTCTCAACGACTGTAGTTTGGTTGGTGCCAGCGCCCGCTTGCTTGAAAGCACATATTACAGCTAATAGCCAATTAACATGCTCACAGGTTGGGAGGCTGTGTACTCTGTCATACTGGGCCCCAGTGGAGACTGATGAAGTTCTCTGACTGGGTCTGTAAAAGAGGCACTCTCTCATTAGAACACATCAGCGGCTGACACGTCTTCCTGACATTGTTCTTTCTCTGGGAGTAGGGGAGGAAGAAGGGTGTGGTGGGGAGTAGGCCTACTCTCTGGGTTTATTCCTGAGAGGGGAAAAACACACTGCCAAAGTTTGGATGTAGGGTGGCCTCTGCTCCCCACAAGCTATTGTTAACCCTGCTCCTTCTTCCTTTCTGCTCATTAAAGTAATACAATCACTAGGCCCTTCAGGAAGGCACTCACACGTCTCACTCTCACCCTGACATCCCTTAGGAAACCAATGGGTGGTTCATAGATGATAAATATGGCCTATTCCAACAATTCCAAAAAATGAAAAATAACATTTAAAAAAACAAGAGAACATCAGAAGGGGACATTTTTCTCTCTCCAAAGTAAAGTACATGTTTAAAAAAACAGCACAAAAACATTGTTTTGTTTCTTGTGTTTGGGTACATTTTTCAGTCTCTTAGAGACTAAGAGAGAGACTAGATGAGAGACTAGATGTTAGATGTGCCACTCTATTAAACCAGTCAGTGGAGGTGCGTCTCCTGTTGCCTCCTATCATGTTGATCTGACTCCCACTACACTTGGTGCCTGTGGATTAGCGTTCACTCTCTGAAGAGGGAGATTTCAAAAGAGATTTTGTTTCCTTGGTGAGTCTCATCTGCACAGCGCTCTGAGCATGATTTCTCCTGAAGGGTTTCTATTTTCAGTGTAGGGTATGGCCTCTGCTCAGGAACAAACTCACCACCGCAGGAAACAAATCAAAACATTTCACAGCAACACATTACAGTGTCCGAACAACAGTGGTTGCCAAAGGCATGCGAAGACAGTCAGGAATCAATATGAAAATACTGTGCATCTTCTTACCGAAGCCTAGGCATCTTTACAGTACATGTCTCAAGTACCATTGATGATTGCCTCTCGTCAGTTTTCGATGGTAGAGCAGCCACTTAAGCAAAGGTTTTTACAGTGAAATCCCTTGATCAATGTTTGTATAGAAATCAACAAGCGAGTGATATTTTTTCAAACAAGGAAATGTATTTCAGATCGATACATGTTTATTCTAGGACAAAACGCTCGAAACGTTGGACATAAAACATTTTTGCATCTGAGCTCCTAGAGTGTGCGGCTCTCCTTTATTTTTTAAAAGTATTCTAGGACAAAGACCAGGAAATACAGCGTTGGATGCATTCTTCAGGAAATAGTCAGGCAACTATTTATTCACCATTTGACAGGGCTTAAAAAACTGCTACAAAACCCTTATACATTGATCCATTCTAGAAACTATAGAAGAAATATTCAGCGGTCTCAAGTTTAGAACCCCAAAAGCTATGTCTAATATCACATATAGCAGCTCATTGTATTCTGTGAGACGAGGAGTTGAGTATGGTACAAACTACTACCTACTAAATGCAGGAGAACAATTTAAAGAAGTATATTGTAAGTCGCTCTAGATAAGAGCGTCTGCTAAATGACTTAAATGTCAAATGTAATATTGAAAATGTAAATGAAATATGGATAGTGTGGGATAATGTGTGTGGGCGATGTTAAAAAGCTGTTGCACTGGTGCTATTTATATCTCCTTGAATCATTAATTAGGTTAAATGTCACACGGTCACAGATGGAGTGCATGGAGCATGCTTTAGTGAGCGCAAATTAGCATGGAAGTGTGGTTACATTTTAAACTCTAATTTCCTTTGGCTACTCCACAAAACTGCAAATCTAGAGGGGTATCAAGAAACACTGCAAACTTTATGGGACAGGCATATCCCCCAAAAGACTAATTTCTTATGTAAATGATCCTGTGTCTCATTTGCTCAGATCTATACTAGCCTGTTGGGAATCATCTATCTGATTTAATGTCCTCAGTTGCCGGACAGTCTGACTCACAGCACATCACTCAGCTAACATGTTTGCCAGGGCCAGAGCAATTACACCAATGACATACAATAAGCTCTAGGGACGCACTGTCTGAATAATCTTCAACGTAAGACCTATAAAAAGTCAACATGGCTCACATTTGCTTTGTATCAAATTAAGTTCTAGTGTGTGTGCCTTAATGTTGGACTACATTGATTTCCAGTAAGCTATTACTTGCCTTGATTGTTCACCACCTAAATTGAATATGTTTCTCCTCTACCACAAATTAAGTATTGTAACTCAACATTTTTAAAAATTTAGAACATAAATCTGAATGTCACACCATACCATTCAGAGAGAAAAAAAGAGAAAGAGAGAAAGAGAAAGAGAGAAAGAAAGAGAGAAAGAGAGAGAGAGAGAGAGAGAAAGAAAGAAAGAGAAAGAAAGAGAAAGAGGGAGAGAAGTGTGATGTGCCTCCCTAAGCATTTTGAATATTTTCCAATATGGTAACAAGACTCTGAAGCTGGAAAGAGACAGAAAATGATTATCATGCCCGTAACATTTCGCCTTCCCTTGTAGATTGGATCACAAGATTCCGGAAATAAATACTTGGCTGAGCCAAATGAAATGAGATCAAGGCAGCTTGTCTGATGATAATAGAGAGTTATCTGGTCAAAATCTATGATAAGTACAGAATTATGGTGCTTGATCCATTACAGAACATGAATTTCCATCAACTTGGATCAAAGCCCTACAGGTTAATAAGTTAGATATTTTTATCACAGAGATAATACTGAGATAAGATAATACAAAGATTTTGCAAAGGAGCCTGCTTAAGCAAAGTTAATCTAAGAGCAAGATAACTTTTTTTGTGGGTGACATTGTTCAAATAATGGATCTGCATGTCTGCCATGATATCTAAACCATAACTACATCTTAATTATTGTATCAACCAAATGAGACAACATAATATTTTCTAAAGAAAAACCCCCAGAAAGAACAAAAAACTCTAAAATCTCCAAAACATGCTCCAATCCATGAAGACACCAGTAGATAAAGTGAAAATGATCTTGAGAAGACTCATTTAGACACCAGTAGATAAAGTGAAAAGGAACTTGAGAAGACTCATTTAGACACCAGTAGATAAAGTGAAAAGGAACTTGAGAAGACTCATTTAGACACCAGTAGATAAAGTGAAAAGAAACTTAAGACTCATTTAGACACCAGTAGATAAAGTGAAAAGGAACTTGAGAAGACTCATTTAGACACCAGTAGATAAAGTAAAAAGGAACTTGAGAAGACTCATTTAGACACCAGTAGATAAAGTGAAAAGGAACTTGAGAAGACTCATTTAGACACCAGTAGATAAAGTGAAAAGAAACTTGAGAAGACTCATTTAGACACCAGTAGATAAAGTGAAAAGGAACTTGAGAAGACTCATTTAGACACCAGTAGATAAAGTGAAAAGGAACTTGAGAAGACTCATTTAGACACCAGTAGATAAAGTGAAAAGAAACTTGAGAAGACTCATTTAGACACCAGTAGATAAAGTGAAAAGGAACTTGAGAAGACTCATTTAGACACCAGTAGATAAAGTAAAAAGGAACTTGAGAACACTCATTTAGACACCAGTAGATAAAGTAAAAAGGAACATGAGAAGACTCAAGGTTTCTTCTACCTGCTGTGTTAAATATTTCAGTAACAGACTGCTGTCTTTAAACAGCCATTATACAGATGTAACACCCACCACTTGTGATGTGCACCTGAACTTGAGTTGTTTCTCACTGCATCTAAAAACAGACTTCACTGGCCTATATGCTAGAACACTATGTCCACATAGATTTCGATTGCAGGCCCAATCACTGGGATCTCTCATCATCATAACATCACAGTTATTCCATCTGGTGTTGGTTTTCAATGAATTATTCAAGTTGGGAGCGCTCAGATTTTTACTGAGGGAATGTTGATGGGAATCTGGCACAGGTCAGTGCAGCCTGAGCCTTTTGCAAGTACTTCAATCAGATGAGCTGCTGCTCGCTTGGTGATTGGCTTTTGGCTTTTGGCTAGGAACATAAGTTCCTAGGCTGCACCTAACTCTGAATGGAATAGATGATACTCTGTGGCAGAGGCTAGGATTTATTTATTTTTTTATTTTTTTATTTCACCTTTATTTAACCAGGTAGGCTAGTTGAGAACAAGTTCTCATTTGCAACTGCGACCTGGCCAAGATAAAGCATAGCAGTGTGAACAGACAACACAGAGTTACACATGGAGTAAACAATTAACAAGTCAATAACACAGTAGAAAAAAAGGGGGCGTCTATATACAATGTGTGCAAAAGGCATGGGATACGCAAATAATTACAATTTTGCAGATTAGCACTGGAGTGATAAATGATCAGATGGTCATGTACAGGTAGAGATATTGGTGTGCAAAAGAGCAGAAAAGTAAATAAATAAAAACAGTATAAAAACAGTATGGGAATGAGGTAGGTGAAAATGGGTGGGCTATTTACCAATAGACTATGTACAGCAGCAGCGATTGGTTAGCTGCTCAGATATCTGATGTTTGAAGTTGGTGAGGGACATAAAAGTCTCCAACTTCAGCGATTTTTGCAATTCGTTCCAGTCACAGGCAGCAGAGTACTGGAACGAAAGGCGGCCAAATGAGGTGTTGGCTTTAGGGATGATCAGAGAGATACACCTGCTGGAGCGCGTGCTACGGATGGGTGTTGCCATCGTGACCAGTGAACTGAGATAAGGCGGAGCTTTACCTAGCATGGACTTGTAGATGACCTGGAGCCAGTGGGTCTGGCGGCGAATATGTAGCGAGGGCCAGCCGACTAGAGCATACAAGTCGCAGTGGTGAGTGGTATAAGGTGCTTTAGTGACAAAACGGATGGCACTGTGATAGACTGCATCCAGTTTGCTGAGTAGAGTGTTGGAAGCCATTTTGTAGATAACATCGCCGAAGTCGAGGATCGGTAGGATAGTCAGTTTTACTAGGGTAAGCTTGGCGGCGTGAGTGAAGGAGGCTTTGTTGCGGAATAGAAAGCAGACTCTTGATTTGATTTTCGATTGGAGATGTTTGATATGAATCTGGAAGGAGAGTTTGCAGTCGAGCCAGACACCTAGGTACTTATAGATGTCCACATATTCAAGGTCGGAACCATCCAGGGTGGTGATGCTAGTCGGGCATGCGGGTGCAGGCAGCGATCGGTTGAAAAGCATGCATTTGGTTTTACTAGCGTTTAAGAGCAGTTGGAGGCCACGGAAGGAGTGTTGTATGGCATTGAAGCTCGTTTGGAGGTTAGATAGCACAGTGTCCAATGACGGGCCGAAAGTATATAGAATGGTGTCGTCTGCGTAGAGATGGATCAGGGAATCGCCCGCAGCAAGAGCAACATCATTGATATACACAGAGAAAAGAGTCGGCCCGAGAATTGAACCCTGTGGCACCCCCATAGAGACTGCCAGAGGACCGGACAGCATGCCCTCCGATTTGACACACTGAACTCTGTCTGCAAAGTAATTGGTGAACCAGGCAAGGCAGTCATCCGAAAAACCGAGGCTACTGAGTCTGCCGATAAGAATATGGTGATTGACAGAGTCGAAGGCCTTGGCAAGGTCGATGAAGACGGCTGCACAGTACTGTCTTTTATCGATGGCGGTTATGATATCATTTAGTACCTTGAGTGTGGCTGAGGTGCACCCGTGACCGGCTCGGAAACCAGATTGCACAGCGGAGAAGGTACGGTGGGATTCGAGATGGTCAGTGATCTGTTTGTTGACTTGGCTTTTGAAGACCTTAGATAGGCAGGGCAGGATGGATATAGGTCTGTAACAGTTTGGGTCCAGGGTGTCTCCCCCTTTGAAGAGGGGGATGACTGTGGCAGCTTTCCAATCCTTGGGGATCTCAGATGATATGAAACAGAGGTTGAACAGGCTGGTAATAGGGGTTGCGACAATGGCGGCGGATAGTTTCAGAAATAGAGGGTCCAGATTGTCAAGCCCAGCTGATTTGTACGGGTCCAGGTTTTGCAGCTCTTTCAGAACATCTGCTATCTGGATTTGGGTAAAGGAGAACCTGGAGAGGCTTGGGCGAGGAGCTGCGGGGGGGCGGAGCTGTTGGCCGAGGTTGGAGTAGCCAGGCGGAAGGCATGGCCAGCCGTTGAGAAATGCTTGTTGAAGTTTTCGATAATCATGGATTTATCGGTGGTGACCGTGTTACCTAGCCTCAGTGCAGTGGGCAGCTGGGAGGAGGTGCTCTTGTTCTCCATGGACTTCACAGTGTCCCAGAACTTTTTGGAGTTGGAGCTACAGGATGCAAACTTCTGCCTGAAGTAGCTGGCCTTAGCTTTCCTGACTGACTGCGTGTATTGGTTCCTGACTTCCCTGAACAGTTGCATATCGCGGGGACTATTCGATGCTATTGCAGTCCGCCACAGGATGTTTTTGTGCTGGTCGAGGGCAGTCAGGTCTGGAGTGAACCAAGGGCTGTATCTGTTCTTGGTTCTGCATTTCTTGAACGGAGCATGCTTATCTAAAATGGTGAGGAAGTTACTTTTAAAGAATGACCAGGCATCCTCAACTGACGGGATGAGGTCAATGTCCTTCCATGATACCCGGGCCAGGTCGATTAGAAAGGCCTGCTCACAGAAGTGTTTTAGGGAGCGTTTGACAGTGATGAGGGGTGGTCGTTTGACTGTGGCTCCGTGGCGGATACAGGCATCGCTGAGATCCTGGTTGAAGTGATCGCTGAGATCCTGGTTGAAGACAGCGGAGGTGTATTTGGAGGGCCAGTTGGTCAGGATGACGTCTATGAGGGTACCCTTGTTTACGGAGTTAGGGTTGTACCTGGTGGGTTCCTTGATGATTTGTGTGAGATTGAGGGCATCTAGCTTAGATTGTAGGACTGCCGGGGTGTTAAGCATATCCCAGTTTAGGTCACCTAACAGGACAAACTCTGAAGCTAGATGGGGGGCGATCAATTCACAAATGGTGTCCAGGGCACAGCTGGGAGCTGAGGGGGGTCGGTAGCAGGCGGCAACAGTGAGAGACTTATTTCTGGAGAGAGTCATTTTCAAAATTAGTAGTTCGAACTGTTTGGGTATGGACCTGGAAAGTATGACATTACTTTGCAGGCAATCTCTGCAGTAGACTGCAACTCCTCCCCCTTTGGCAGTTCTATCTTGACGGAAGATGTTATAGTTGGGTATGGAAATCTCTGAATTTTTGGTGGCCTTCCTGAGCCAGGATTCAGACACGGCAAGGACATCAGGGTTAGCAGAGTGTGCTAAAGCAGTGAGTAAAACAAACTTGGGGAGGAGGCTTCTGATATTGACATGCATGAAACCAAGGCTTTTTCGATCACAGGATCACACGTACACCGCCCTTCTTCACCAAAGCACAGAGTTGATGGAAGTACAGTAATGTGATTTATTTTTATTTATGTGATTTATTTGTCTGGCATTATATTATGCTAACCCAGCTCTACTGAACCAGCCTCCTCTGTTCTGCTGCCGGTGTGAACAGGGGTGCTGCATCAGGGAGAGATGGGATGGGTGGAATGATAGCCTGAGGTAGTAGTGTTGTTGTAGTTTAATGGCAGAGCCTTCTTAACTGAACTAGCTGGCTGAATGTGTCACCAGCCATTGAAGGTGGAAAACAAGCCTCAGAACCCAAGAAGTCTCCCATAAGGGTACATGATGGAAACAGGCTGCCAACCAAATTCAAGACATCAGGATGGGAGCCTGGGAATAATACAAAATAGAGGGTGAGCTTCCCTATTAAAAGATGTATTTTCTGTACCGGACCATCCCACATGCAAACAGCAAGAAATATGTCCATCTTTCTATTCTCCAGCTCGAATACAGTCCTAGCCTTTTCCTCCCACGCATTGACAGAATAGATTCATGATGAAAAATGACAAACAACAGCTGAATGGAAGTGAAGGGAAAGTCAGTCATCTGTTGTTATCTATTGTCCTCCCCTTGCCTTTATTCATCACTTACATTCCACTCCAGTTAGACTGCAGACTGAAAATAAACAGCTTTCTCTTGAGTCCTGTCTCCACATCCTCCCAATCTCTAATATGGGCACAAGGAGAGCAGGATTGAAATGGTTACCTATCTCCAAATGAACCTGCCCCCTCCCCTCTACCACAGAGCCTCTTTAAGAAGCGTTCTGGTGACTGTGGAGACCCCGTGACAGGACCAGTGGACCCATGAGTACTTCCATTACCCCCATTTCCTTCTCAATGTGGCCCAGATCCCCTCCTCTCCAGAAGATTTTAGATCTCTAACCAGAGGGAACAGGACTGGAGGAGACTGAAGGAGGCTGGGTGAGGCTGGGGAAGACTGAAGGGGACTGGGGAAGACTGAAGGGGACTGGGGAGGCTGGAGCAGGAAGAAAGTGGCTGAAGCAGGAAGGGAGAGGGAGGAGGCTGGGGGTGACTGGATGAGACTGGCCTTTAAACAGGGCCTGACTGATTGGGGGGCTCATTGCTGCTGAGCGTGCTCAGTCTGTGTGCTGCAGAGACAGACATCCAGCAGGGAGCTTTAGGCTGCTCTCAGAGGGAGAAGTGCTTGGCTGACTCTGCATTATGTGTACCAGACAAACACCATTACGCTTTGTTTGCCTGGGGTGGAAGACAACTCAATGAGGCCACAAAGATCTGCATTCAGATGTCTTGTATTTTTTTCCATAGATGTTTTTCCTCTCTAAATATTTATGGCAAGGTAAAAGCTTTCTCATTTGTGATAATTACCATTCACCAACCTTGCTACAGCAGAGCGCTTTTATTTCTCTCAAAACTGGTGGGTTTGGCCTCTCTACTTAGAAAAGTTTTTCTCAGACACAACAAACAACACATTCTCATTCTTTCGAGTGAATCACAACAGGGAACGGCAGCTGCATGGACCACAAGTTAATAATGCGTTTGTGTGCTAGTCAGAAGTAGGAAACTACGAAATGTCCAACTTGCTAACTGGTTGAACACGGCACATGTATAACTACAACCTGTTAGCAAGTCGGAAATGTACGAGTTTCCTAGTTGCGACTAGTTGCGGCATTAGATTATGGGAGTGCTGAAGAGTTTGTGAACAGTTATGAAAACAACAAGCTTATATTGGGTGGCAGGTAGCCTAGTGGTTAAAGTGTTGGGTCAGTAACAGTAAAGGTTGCTGGATCGAATCTGTTGTTCTGCCCCTGAACAAGGCAGTTAACCCACTGTTTCCCGGTAGGTCGTCATTGTAAATAAGAATTTGTTCTTAACTGACTTTCCTAGTTAAAAAGGTTCAAATATTTATCCACAACCTATGTCTCAAGAAAACAATAGAACACTAGATAACCATGGAGGAAAATGCATTTCAATTGTTGACTTTAAGGTGAATCACCTACGATTTACAGTCTAATTCATTGATGAGACTTTTGACAGTGTGTAGTCCCTGGAAGTCTCTGCATTTTGGAGAAAAAAAGGATTCTACATCACACACGTCTACGCTGATTCTATCTCCTGGCATAGAAAACACTAGAGCCATCGTTCTTATACTATTAAAAGAAGTGTTCCCTTCAAAATCATCAAACGAAGTAAAACTCCCATGTGAGGTGAACTTGATTAATTGAAATTGACTAGGGGATGTGGAATTGGCAGTAACACCGATACTCAGATGTGATAAGATTAAGTTTAAACTGTAGCTCTAATTCATAGAAAATGGCAGAGTCTCCTGGCATATGCAGCACAGTGAGAGGAAGAAATGCTTAGGCGTTCAATAATTCTGTATTCAGAGTAAAGCACATCCATGCTTACCTTACTGTTTGAGGGGTTTATGACAATAAACCCAGCTATCATTTTACAACATGTGCTATCACTATCACGACTGGGGTTGCAAATTCATAAATTCTGAACCAAACAATTGCCCTAAATTAAATTCCAGAACGTGCTATGAGAGATTTAATGGACTTGAAAATGTCTGCAGTGAGGGAAAAAATTAAACAGTCCACTCCTTATCACCACTCCACAGATGCCCCACTAAAGCACATGAGAGGGAAGGTTTTCACTGTGCAGCTTCGCTAACACCTAAGGTCAGACAGAGCGGTTGGCCGCTGATGGCTGCCATTGCCCTCTGTGCCAGACAGACAAAGCCCTGCCTGGTGGTTATATCCTTCCTGTCATGTTTTGTCAGAATATCTGTTTTCCAAAGCTTCAAACTGGGTTTTTATGAAAGGCAGCTCAGAAGTATCCATTGAGAGCCTTCAGAAGTAACACACAATAAACCCTGTAGCCTTTTAATTCAAGACCATTCTCTTATCTGTTCTTCTCAAGCTGCTGGTGGCTGGACAATATTCTCCAACCATAGCATGAAGACATTCAACGCTGTGAACAAAGAAATAATATATTGTTACTAAATAGGAATTATTTGCATTGTGCTCTGTGCAGCATGCCTGCTGTAGAGTTATTACTAGAGATGGGGGATAACATTTATTCAGTTTAATATCAGGATATTATTTTTTACAATTTATTGTATCGTATCAGTTTGAATAAATCGCAATATTAGTTTTGCACTAGTTGGCTGTACCTGCACCAAAACTCCAGTATTTTTCCTTCATAGCTGTAGTGGTTATTTCTATATTATCACACAAGTCAGAGTTATACTTAAACTAAATCTTTATTCACTTATTAATAAGGAGAGCAGGTCACACACAAGTGAATGACGTGAGTGCCCTGCAATAACGATGGCTGGTCGACAAACCACCCTCCGACACAAAGAATACCAAAAGCTTTTATATGGCAAAGATACCCCCCCTTAGTCTACATGACAAACAACAGATGTGTGGAATGAGTCCCAAGGTGAGACTTGATATATGAGAAAGGGATATCCCCCAGGCAGATAGCATTTGCTATGAAGACTGTACAGAGTTTGTCCCCTAAGACAAGGCTCTGATCTTGTCCCTGGTACTTCGCAGTACAGAAACACCAACTCATTCTATGGCATAAATCAATTGCCAGCTCCAGATACCCCTATCTCAAAAGCTCCTCTCAGTTCATACAGACACAACAGAGTTCTAAGAACCCTATTATATTGCATAAAACAACGTAGCTTGTTCTCCATCTCATTTTTAAATAGGGAGCTAATTTGTTTTAAGCATTTTTATTTCCATGGCTCACTCTTGTCCCTCTGCGGCAGATGTATCAGACAAATAGTTATTTTGTTACAGAGCAGTACTGTACTATCCTTTCTACAATGGGGAATTGTCATCAGAGTTGATATAAACATGTAACAAGCGAATACAATACACTGTTGTGAAACTAACTTTAGAATGTAATACCTGCATCAGGTTTGTTGTTAACATTCCTCTAACCTTCTCCACGCTGTGCTATTTGTCTTTACATAGATGTTTATCTGAATAATTGTGGTTTAGGGAATTAATTAAATAACTGATAGAGAGCGGGAGTAGCTAATGAGGCTGAACCTGAACCTGTGACCTGAGGTCTGAGGGGTCATGTCATGAGTGTGAGAAGCACTAGCTGATGCACATCATACACTTCAGGCTATCCTCTTTGATGAATGCACCACTACCATTTCAAGGAGCCTTTTGTGGGTCCAACAGAATCAGACTGCAGCGAGCCAACACTACCGCTGTTGGAATGCTCAACCTGAGTTCATGAGAGTTCTGTACAAAATTCAGTGGAGGGGGTCGGATGCGAATGCAAACAACATTTTAAGTATATTTTGGGAGAATGGGTAATGACTTCAGTCCTTCCAGTATCACCACCTTCAAACATATTGGATCTATTTTAACACTTTGCATTTGCATTCTAAAGGCAGCAGTGAATATTTGATGGCTTGCACTTGTGCAGTGAGGAGGCGGAACAGAGAGGCAGAAGAGAGAGGCTGGCAGAGCAGAGCAGAGCACTCCTGGCATAAACTCATTTTATGACCAAAGATTCTGGCTCCACTTCAGCCTCTGACTGGCGTGGGCTACTTCTCTATACAAGCTGATGGCCTTGATTCTAAATCAATAGAAAGAACAGCAGCTCTTTGAGATACAAACATTCACAGATGAGGTTTTGAAAACAAAAACAACGCCTGCAGAAGATGAAGGTTTCATGAGGAAGTGGAATATAACCACAAATGCTACAGATATCAGTAATGAGGTTTACAGATCAATGTCTCTCAAATGTACAAAAACCTCATGTTAATTGAGCACACATCTGTGATGCCTGTGTGTCAGAGGCAGTTGTGGGAACAAGTAATACATCACTCAGACTATTTCAGGAGTAGAGATGCCATGATTCAGAACACCACTCATATCTCTGGGCATTCCTTCAGGTATGGCCTGCAGTGACATAGTGACAGCTCTTGAGAGATGGACAGGACTTAACCAGTGTTGACAAGTTGAAGAGACCTTTTTAACATTTAAAACAGAAAATATTTGAAACTTCTGAATATTGTGTATGATAAATACCCCCACATTGTTTTTGCTGATGCACCTGCTGCAGTCAATGTGGAAGATGTCCCCTGTGACACTGATGCAATTCAGGTGCAAGCTCTGAGCTTCAAAGGGCCTGATAACTAGCATCACGTCCTACAGTAACACAAAGTCGTCTCTGTAGTGGTTCCCTGTGGAAACAGATGCATAAAGGGCTCTCCTCCACCAGCCCTGTGGTCTGTGCTCTTCAACATGAGGCATCTGACACCAACACCCCAAGTCTAATAGTTTACTGAAACAGCAGAGGACATGCTGCTATCTGTCCTCGGATCTGACGTATGCTAATGCAAATGTAACACGGGGCTTTCAAGTTCAACTGGAGAGAAGAGGAAGAGTGAGTTGAACTTGGAGGGTAAATACATTATCATTCTCTTAAAATTAGAATTTAAGGCTACTGTCTTTCATGCTAATGTCACAACTTAAATTGAAAATAATTAGGGTTTCTCTCTGACGTAAGGTGAATGAAGTTATCAAAAGAGGATGGGATAATGAGAGTGGTTGATATTCTTTGAAGCAATTTTCTCTCGATTCAAAGGTTACAAGACGCGCCTACATGGTAATGCCAGAGGCGAAACACACCGACACAGGTTGCAAAGTTAACACAGTGGGAAGGTTTACACATCATTGGGTCTTCTTTCTGAGCAGAGCAGATTAGGAGCTTGCCTTGAAGCATACCTGAACCGTTCCTGGGAAACTGCTTAAAAAAAACTTTAAAACACAACTATTAAACCCAATCCAACGTTATGTTTCAAGACAGTCTCTTAAGTGAGCTACACTTAATTTGAGTGTCTTGATAGGCCACTGTCTGCTTCTACAGGTCTGTCCTTCCATACGAGATTAGTCAGTCGATGAGACAGAGATGACTAAACCTCTGCCCTCTGCCCATTGGCAGGAATGGAGAGGTTTGATAGTGCAGGCATGGATGATTTCCCCCTCATAATAACATCTGTTCAAAGTTAATCTTTTGAGTCGTCTGTGGTTTACAATAAAAAACCAACAGCGGGTGCACTCAATGGGATTCAACCGAACCGTGCACGCTCCTCTGGCTTCAAAGCAAATCATCACTTATAGTCTTTGTACCTGCATGCTTTTACCACTAACAGCATTTCAAAGAACATCATTGCTTGCAAATGTTTTTGGCTTCGGCCAAAACTCCTGACACAATGAGGCCAGAATGACTCTTTGTCTTCACCTGCAACTGTCTCTTCTGGCCTTGAAACAGACAGAAGGGTGCTTGCTGTCTTACGTTCCCTTTCAGTATATGACAACTTCACATCTAGACTGCAATCATACATTACTAGTTTTACTACAACATGTCTACATGTCCACATCAATACAACTACAGTAGTATGGCTAATGATGGACATCGCTAATGCCCAGTGACAGTTGAACATGCTTGGGATTAGGGCTGTTTCGTTGACCGTATTACCACCAAATTCCACAAGACCATTTAGTCATGGTAACTTGGCTTCTCCAAGCTCTGATGCTGCTGATGGTCATTAGTAGCCTACCAAACTTGCTAACTGCCTGGTACTCAGCACTCTATTGTCCCTCTAATCACTCTGACATCAATGCAAATGTTTTCGAAAAATCTAATCAAACACTTCATGAGAGCATATAAGCTCTTGTTGCGCAACATTTCTATGCAATTGCGTGAGAAAAGTTTTGATGGCCTCTTTTAAAAAGAGGAGGATCCCATCAGCTTTCTATAGGCTAAGTCTACTATATTTATTTATCCTAATATTAAAGCAGATTGCTTTGCTTAACAACAGGAGCATAGCCTTCCTGGCTGGCATAAAAATGAACCATGGGAAAAGTGTCCTCCATTCATGACTTAAGTGCATGTTTCGAGACAGGAGCATGATAATGGTCTATTCTAAATCAAAACCAATTTCATATATATTATTGAGAATATGAAAAGACAACATTAAGTTAAGAATCATCTGATGGGTGACAATTCTTGTGAATGATGTATTATCACTTGTGAATGATGCCCAGTGTGTGTAGTAAGGCAAGAAACAGTGCATGCCTTTTTTTGATACTTAAAAAAAAAAGTCGCACACCTCACAGACGCATACCTCATGTAGCTTAGTCCATAGGCCTATATGTTTGATACTTTTTGAATCACAATTAAAGTGAGGACTATTTGTGTCTGCAATGACGTCCTTTTGTGGGGAAAAACTCATTCTGATTGGCTGGGCCTGGCTCCCCAGTAAAGTCTTTGAAATTGTTGCATGTACCGTATGCATTTGCAGTCATTTTTGAGAACAGTGTTTTCCTGCTAATTGATTGCATTTTGTAACATTCACGCTTATAGCTTACTGCCGTGTACGCATTGTTGCATTTATGATTTGAAGAAATAGCCTAATTGTTTATCAACATTTTAAGTCAAATGTTGTAATCTGTTGCATCAGCCTCATTGCTTTTAAACATTTTTAGGTCAACATTTGTACTATTGGGGATAGTAGATTGACATAGGCTAGTGCTTTAGCTGTTCGGTAAGCCTAGTTCTTCTAACATCTTCAATATGCGCCTCGGAACTCGATAAGAGGGATACGCGCAGTTGCGTCTCCGATGTGTCTGTCTTCACTTGTAGCCTACTTCTTAGCTGAGATGCCTGTGAGAAGGACATGATAATGCATTGGCTAAGAATTGAGATATCTGAGAGAGCCACATGAGTGAGAGGAGCTTTGGAGTGCCACAGCCGGGAGAAGGGAATTATAATTGTTATATTAAGCCCAAGGGCACAATGTCCACCGCAAAAGGCATGGATTTTTTTAGGGGGCATTATGGCCACACAAGGGGGATGCTGCTGGTCTGTTAAGAATATTATTAAGTGCTTGTCAAATTGAGAATGAGTGATTGATGAAGTTTGTGCAGCCTGCACAAGAAACAAATCAGAGCTCATGCCTTTCATGATAATTTTTTCCAATCATCATTAGAGTTGCATCGTGCAGCTTCAGAATGTATTAAAATCTAAACATATAGCCCAAAGTTTATATCACAACTAAAGTTGCATAAATAACTCGATATTAAGCATATATGAGGACCTATTTCTTTGTGAACCGCTCAACACAGAATCGCATGCACTTCCTTGGAAATCGTTTGAAGAAAATATTTTTTCAATTTTATTCAGCTATGTTCAATTGTATTCTTCATACTATAAAATAATAAAAACATTGTGTGGATTCTAAGCAACTCTTGTTGCTAAATGAACTAGTGTAGCCCACAGCCATATGGCATAACCAGATCAGGGCCTAACATAAGGACAACTGCTATTCTGTTCTTCTGAAATACACTACATTTTCTTCATATCATGTTTTTTTATACCCGTCTAAAATAAATCATGGATTTGTTGTGAAGGTCTAGGCTATATTACATGGATTTATTAACCTTTTTAAAATTTAGATGTTCCAAAGGTTGCGTCAGTGGCTTGTAGGCTATGTGTGGAAGCCAAGAGATGCTAAACGTGTTTATGTTAATTAACAGTCAATTGCCGTGAGACCAGCAGTTATTTGCTTGATAATCACCGTCTGACAAAATTTCATGACCCCCACAGCCCTACTGTACTTGCAATATGTTCAATATAATGATGAATGAATGAATATAAAGATAGCCTACACAGGAAGGCACATTACTATAACTGGTAGTATTAATGTGCACTATAAGAAAACACGACAGCATGAATGGCGCATGTCTTTAATGCGCACAGGGCAGATTGTGATTATATGGATTGGTGATAACTATTATGAATAACAGGACGTGTTGCAGCCCAGTGGACAAAAGTGGCCAGATGCTAATTGCTGTAGTGATTTTAATGAACATCCGAAAATAAACCTGTGTGGTGTGTGTGTGTTGCCTTCAGGTGGTTTGTGAGGAATACTGAAAAACAATTAGATAACAGGAGAATTTAGCGGCACGAAGTAATTCAGTTCCAGGGTAAAAATTATCAAATGAGACATGGTGATAATTGAGGCTGATTTTCAACATCCTGTGGGTATGAGATGCCTTAGTAGCACTCTCTCCCAATACATCAGCACAAATGCCAGTCTGCAATGGAGCACTAATTTCTGTCAGGATCAGGGAATGTTCAACTCTGGCTGATTGGGCCTATATTCGTAGCTCCTCACAGGTTCTTCATTCCCTCTAATTAACTAGCAATTAGGTCCCATTGCCGCTAATTAGAATCCCCTGCTCAAGATATGGGAGAAAAAAGTGTCTCCTCTGTAATTAGCTGCTTCATTCACTCAATAGTTAGTATAAGTTAGAAAGCCTCTCCACTCAGTACACTCCGTAATAAGAACACTGACGCAGGAGGGAGTTGTTTCACTCACTGACGGTTCAACGACAATGACACAGCAACAACCTCAATAGTCTCCCAGCTACGCACGTGGCAATGAATAACTATCATAGAATAACACACAATGACCCACAGTATAACAGTTAGTTAGGTCCATTCGGTTCACTTCTGGATCAGTGATGGATTATTAATGTTTTAAAAGCCCTGGGAGCCAGTGAGTAGGGGACATGATGAGACATATGCATTTTGATTAACATCCCAATTAGGGTTAACAGTGATGAATCTTCGGGCAGGCCACTGGTGAAGCAGTCTCCTGCTGAGTCTCTTCCTTCCTTCCCGTCATCATCTCTCTCTGTCTCACTTCCTTCAGTCTCTGGGTTATCAATCCATGGTTTACACCAACCTTCAGCAGGATACATATGTAGGATATTCATTTGAGCCAGTTTGCTACAGTGGTTAAAATATCCTGCAGCAACAGGAAATGTGAATTATTATGTAGATTATAATTAATATACATTTTTGTAGAGGTTGATACATTTTTCATAAGGGTAAATTCAGTCTGAAATGTCTGTGAAAATGTCAAACTTCAGAAGCCTTTTTAAACCTCAAATACACTACGTTTGAAAGTTCTCCTGCAACAGGGTGATCAAATTAAGATCCTACAACTGTAGTCTGCTGATTCATCAGGGAGAGGTGCAGAGGCATAGAGAAATAAGGCATGCAATAAGAACAACTCTTCTTTTCCTCTTTGCCAATAAGCTCCAGCGATACCCTACCTTAAATGTCTTAACCTGCACACACTACCTACAGAATAAGACATCTTCATTACAGATGATCTTAATTTGATCACTAAGTTGTTGAACCTCCCTGAAATGCAGGACTTGTAGTGTATTTAAGGTTTAAAAAAGCTTCTGAAGTTTGTAATTGAACATTTCAGACTTGATTTTCCCTTTGAAAAATGCATCAACCCCTACAAAAATGTACATGAATTATAATCCACATAATACTTCACAGGATTATTTTCCTGCTGTAGCAAAATAGTTCAAATTAAGATCCCACATCTGTAAATTTCTCCAGACCTGTTTTCGAATGCAGTCATCGACTGTTCTGTGCTCTGCACGACCTCGATTTGCACCACCGAGTTTCTGTATGAATTCCTAAATAAGAAAATGAGTTTGTGCATTTCCCCTGTGTAGTACATCCTGGTATGTTTCCTGCTCTATGAGAAAACAGTCCTACTCATAAATCAATACATCAAAGAATAATACAGTATTAGAAAACTAGAAAGACTGTAGAACTCCAGAAATAAAGGGCTTTTTCTGCTCAAACCAAAATGTTACTTTCTTACTCAGAGGCATGAATTATGAAGTAAATGGGATGGCAGACGAATATGGGTAGACAATCTAGCATGTAAAAACAAAGCACTCCAATTTGTCTAAGTTACTGTCACCTTTACTCAGCTTCCTTGTTTCGCCACATGGAGATGAGCCTTCCCTAAAAAGTATGTATGGTGGAACGCAAGCTGTCTTTTTGCCCATGTATGCACTTAGCAAATAGACTGGGCAGATATGAGGGACTGAGACAAATTGCTTGGGATGATGGTTGGGTACAGAGGAGAAGCAGAGTCTGCATGGGACCATCTTAATCATGGTAGAGCCAGAGAGGGCTGTCAAATGCTTTTGTTTCAGTGGGACACTTCTAAACGCTGTTCTGAATTATCCGTACGTTGCTTTCTAGATATTATAGCAGATACGGAGTAAACCGTAACAATAACCTCCTCCTTACACTTCTCCAGAAATGAGACATAAATCTACCTCAGAATCACAGTAGTGACTAACAACAATTACATGAAGACACTATTTTATTAGTTAATTCAAATAAACATGGAACAGCAGTCTTGAAGAAGTGCCATAAATAGTTTCCTGTTTAGAGTAAATTGTCAGGGGACACTCTTGGAACTGAAATACTTGCAAGGGAGGTTACAATTTCTAATTTATTCAGATTTTCTTCATGATGCTTTTGCCCTCTGGATTCAAGGTAATTAATTGTTTTCATTAGCAATCATCCTCCAGTGCATTTGTTTCTCTGTAACTCAATAATCGTTCCTTTACTGGTAAAGCAAATCAACATTCTGGAGACTCCCTTTCCACACTCTCACACTCCACATCCTGCTTCAGCACACTTTCACTGACACCACATTCCCTTTGGATTGGTAGATCTTAATTGTCATTCCAGTAAATTGTCAATCCCAAAACCACTACATACATTGCGGCTGTACTCTGTAAAGAACAGACATCCTGTAGAGAAAGCATTTCTACTGTTACCGTGGCACCAATGCTACCCTGACACCCAGATTCTACCAACCCATAACCTGCAAAGGTAATTAACTGTGGGAGTTGCTAAGCGACATTCTGAGAGTTAAAAGGCAGCATGGGAGAATGAGATACTGTATCTCCACTTCCCTTTGAGGGAAAAGGGTTACAGCATTTCTGCATTCTGCTCTGAAATGAGGATATTCATTGGCCCCTTAATAGTACATAAATATTGCCAGTACAAAGCCGGGTACTTCCAGTTGAAGTCGGAAGTTTACATACACCTTAGCCAAATATATTTAAACTCAGTTTTTCACAATATCTGACATTTAATCCTATTAAAAATTCCCTGTCTTAGGTCAGTTAGAACCACCACTTTATTTTAAGAATGTGAATTGTCAGAATAATAGTAGAGAGAATGATTTCAGCTTTTCTTTCTTTCATCACATTCCCAGTGGGTCAGAAGTTTACATACACTCAAGTATACATACACTCAACTCACTAGTATTTGGTAGCATTGCCTTTAAATTGTTTAACTTGGGTCAAATGTATTGGATACCCTTCCACAAGCTTCCGACAATAAGTTGGGTGAATTTGAGCCCATTCCTCCTGACAGAGCTGGTGTAACTGAGTCAGGTTTGTAGGCCTCCTTGCTCAGACACACATTATCAGTCCTGTCCACAAATGTTATATAGGTTTGAGGTCAGGGCTTTGTGATGGTCACTCCAATACCTTGACTTTGTTGTCCTTAAGCCATTTTGCCACAACTTTGGAAGTATGCTTGGGGTCATTGTCCATTTGGATGACCCATTTGCGGCCAAGCTTTAACTTCCTGATTGATGTCTTGAGATGTTGCTTCAATATATCCACATACGATTCCTTCCTCATGATGCCATCTATTTTGTGAAGTGCACCAGTCCCTCCTGCAGCAAAGCACCCCCACAACATGATGCTGCCACCCCCGTGCTTCACGGTTGGGATGGTGTTCTTCAGCTTGCAAGCCTCCCCCTTTTCCCTCCAAACAAAACGATGGTCATTACAGCCCAAAATATTTGATTTTTGTCTCTTCAGACCAGAGGACATTTTTCCAAAAAGTACGATCTTTGTCCCCATGTGCAGTTACAAACCGTAGTCTGGCTTTTCTGTGGCGGTTTTGGAGCAGTGGCTTCTTCCTTGCTGAGCGGCCTTTTAAGGTTATGTCAATATAGGACTCGTTTTACTGTGGATATAGATACTTTTGTACCGGTTTCCTCCAGCATTCCTCCAGCAATGTCCTTTGTTGTTGTTCTGGGATTGATTTGTATTTTTCTCACCAAAGTACGTTCATTCCTAAAAGACTGAACGCGTCTCCTTCCCAAGCGGTATGACGACTGTGTTTTGTTTATACTTGTGTACTATTGTTTGTACAGATGAACGTGGTATCGTCAGGTGTTTGGAAATTGCTCCAAAGGATGAATCAGACTTGTGGAGGTCTACATTTTTTTTCTGAGGTCTTGGCTGATTTCTTTTGATTTTCCCATGATGTCAACCAAAGAGGCACTGAGTTTGAAAATAGGTCTTGAAATACATCCACAGGTACACCTCCAATTGACTCAAATGTCAATTAGCCTATCAGAAGCTTCTAAAGCCATAACATAATTTTCTGGAATTTCCCAAGCTGTTTAAATGCACAGTCAACTTATTGCATGTAAACTTCTGAACCACTGGAATTGTAATACAGTGAATTATAAGTTAAATAATCTGTCTGTGAACAATTGTTGGAAAATGACTTGTGTCATGCAAAGTAGATGTCCTAACCGACTTTCCACAAATGTATTGTTAACACACTATAGTTTTGGCGTGGTTGAAAAAGGAGATTTAATGACTCCAACCTAAGTGTATGTAAACTTCCGACTGTAACTAAATATCTAATGAAACTGCTCGCGCGCACCAATGAGCGTCTGCGTTGCCAAGGGCTAAAATAGAAGTAATTCCTATTACTGACGCAGATCACGCTGCAAGTCCTGCTTCTCCCATATCCTCATTGGTTTATAGAAGCAGGTACCCACGTGCCATCTCCTCATTGGTTTATACCCACGTGGGTGATTGAAAGACTAAATGTTTTGTCGGTTGTCGTGGTAATACTATGAAAATGTAGATGCCAATCACCATATAAGTTGAAAGATGAAAAAGCCTGGAAGGAGGAGAGATGACTAGAAAGGATTTGGTTGGCTGTTTTATGTGTCGATTAATTGAGTAGAGCACCTTGTGCATTTCAGGTAAAATAACAACTCAATGTTTATATTCCAGGACAAATTATCTAGCAACAGCAAGCTAGCTAAATAGGACAAATTAGCTAGCAAGTGCAAGCTAACTAGCTAAATTGCCATCCATCATTAATGCTTTTCGACCTGTCCCCAAATTATTGTCATTGGTTCAGAGTTTGTTTTGATATTTTAACCTGCGTGTCGTGATTGCGTCTGGTGTTGGGGGACAAAATTAATTTGAGCACGTTGGTGCACGTGCGTAGCCAGTTTGGGTTGCGTGTTAGTCTTTGATGCATTAAGTAACGTTTACAAAAAACAAAAGTAACCTGGCATCGCCAATGATTTGATTAGTATTTTGGGTAGCTTCCCAACAGTCAGCAGATCAGCTGAACACCGCCTGTGTTCTAATGTTAGATCAAGAGAACCATTTTTTTTTATATATTTATATTCAATTTACTGTATTCAACCTACTGTATATTCAGCAAGTTAAGCATAATGTATTATTATGACACTTGGTCAACGCCTGCTGCCTCTTGCAGCCATTATGTCATTCAATATTTACTTGAAAGGATGTGGGGGCAAACTGACTTGGCATTGCAGAATACGGGGGGCGATATTTTTGTGGAAGCAACAAGGCAGATAAGTGCTCTATAGCCAAAACCATGCAAAAAGATAAAACCATCGGCTATACATGTCTTCTTCCATTATACAACATTTATTACCTGCCCTCCAGCAAGGAGCGTATAACACACACACACACACACACGTCCCCTCTCTCGCTCCTCTTCTCAAGACTAAACACTCATTGTGATTTAGAGGGCTTTTCAATTGATTTGACAGGTTGATTTGATTGAGGCCTTCCAATCAAATAGCATCATCATCTCCTTCTGAATCAGCAACATAGCATTAGTTATCCCCAGGGGTAATATACAGCCCCCGAGGTAAAATAAACCAGAGGACCAAGGCCTTCTCACAAAAACAATCACCATTAAATACACCCATACTTTGTCTTTGCTTTCCTCGTGTTCAGAGGGGATATCTATAGTAAAGTCTCTGATGCACAGCTGTACTTTACGGAAGAAAACTCCTTTGAGTTTCATATTCACTTTTTTATGACTCAGGACCTCTCAAGTGAATTCGCAGTTACCTGTGTAGAGGAGCACTCGTGAACGGCTCCAAATGTGAGCGCTGGTATGCTCATAAAAAGAAAGGTAAACACATTGCAGGAGGAAAGACACTTCACACTTACAATACAAACACCATCATTCTGAGTGGTTGATGCCTGAATGATGCACAGTGTCATACAGCACAAGACACAATTCTATTAGAGGTTGACTGATTATGATTTTTCAACGCCGATACCGATTATTGGAGGACCAAAAAAAAACCATACTGATTAATCGTCCAAATATATATATATATATTTTGTAATAATGACAATTACAACAATGCTGAGTGAACAATGAACACTTGTATTTGAACTTAATATAATACATAAATCAAATCTATTTAGTCTCAAATATATAATGAAACATGTTTAAATAATGTGAAAACACTGTGTTGGAGAAGAAAGTAAAAGTGCAATATGTGCCATCTAAAAAAGCTAACGTTTCAGTTCCTTGCTCAGAACATATGAAAGCTGGTGTTTCAATATTCCCAGTTCTTCAATATTCCCAACTAAGAAGTTTTAAGTTGTAGTTATTATAGGAATTATAACGCGTAGACTATTTCTCTCTATACCATTTGTATTTCATATACCTTTGACTATTGGATGTCCTAATAGGCATTTTAGAATGCCGTAGAGTGCAGTAACAGCACTTATGGTGGGCGTGTGTGGACTTTTCAGCACCCAGCCAAGCCTCATTCAGTGACAGCTTAATAGAAATCAAGGGTTGTGTGCAGTGCCTTATGCGCTCTTTAGACAAATGCAGACCACTGCCCTCAATCATCAAATACTGATATGAGGTGTTTTCACGCCGTATATATATTGAGTATGGAGGTGACATCAGTCAGACACATTTTAACGGACTGTCTATGTCCAACATGGTGAAAATGTACCAGTGAAAATGTTCCCTTCCCACATGCAGTGACACACTGTCGGACATGGGGCATTATCTTTACATCTCAAGCAGCGCTTGAGGTGTGTGTGGTTTTGTTTTACTATCCTTGTGGGGACCAGAAGTCCTCACAAGTATAGTCAAACAAGAACATTTGGATAAGTGGGGACATTTCGCCGGTCCCCACGAGGAAAAGGGCTATTTTAGGCTTAGCAGCTAGGTTTAGGGTTACAATAAGGATTATGGGTAGAATTACAGTCAGGGTTAGAGGTTTAGGAGTTAGGGTTAGATTTAGGGTTAGATTTAGGGTTAGGGAAAATAGGATTTTGAATGGGAATATATTTGTTGGTCCCCACAAGGATAGTAAAACAAAAGTGTGTGTGTGTGTGTGTGTGTGTGTGTGTGTGTGTGTGTGTGTGTGTGTGTGTGTGTGTGTGTGTGTGTGTGTGTGTGTGTGTGTGTGTGTGTGTGTGTGTGTGTGTGTGTGTGTGTGTGTGTGTGTGTGTGTGTGTGTGACAGTTACAGGGACAGCAAACTAGAAATGTTTTAATTCTTGGCAGTTACATTGACAAGATAAACAGAACTCTAGATGTGTTCTGAGTAGTAGTCTTCCTAGTTTAGTATTCTACAAAACTAATCCACATTTTTCTATGCCTGCCCAAGCCGTGTCTTCAAACCTATCTCAAATCTGAGGTCCTCTAATAGGCTGAGTGATGATACATTCCAAATCAACATGCATGCACAGCTGAGTTACAGTGCATGTTTTATCAGTCCACCCGTCATCCATACAGTATAGTGCTATAGACAGAGGGCATTCTGTCCTACCAGTGTTTCCGTGTTCTGTGCCACATTGAATTGATCTTTACAATCTGACCGAATGCGACATTTCCCCTTTTGAGTAACACAAATAGTCCAAACATTTCCTGAGGAGATGAGACAGTTAGGCAGACACTCTTACACAGAAAACGTACAGAGCGCTGTTCAACAGGCTGCTCTCTGTCAGTGCCAAATAGGGAAATGTAGTCTTGGCACCACAACTGGCCAGACAGGCTTGACTATGTATGGTGCCTCACAGCTCAGTGAAGTCCACCTCTGCCCGTGACCTAGGGATGGGTGTCTCCCAGTAACTCATACTCTACCTGTCAAATCAGAGCCTGGTTCACACTATTCTCTTGTGTTGCTCAAATCGTGACACAAAAAGGGAGGGAGAGAATTACAGTATGAGTATGGAGTAACTGTATGCTGTAAGCTAGAGGCAAAGCCTGAAGGAATTTGAGAAGGGAAATCCAGACATTCCCAAGAACACAAGAGGAATCGAAAGTCAAAAAGGATATTCAATGTTTTTTAAAATAGAAGATTACCATTAGATTAATTGAATTAATGGCCCCATTCTGTAGCAATTGAGCTTGTGAGATAATATTATAAAGAACAGTGTAACAAAAATGATGTCTGTGGAAATTCACTCGCTGCAAGTTCAACAGTATCTCCAACGCTATGTCCGGGGAAAACAGACCAACCTCTGTTTGGGTACAGTATATACTGTGTGTGACATATTACATTGATATAACATCCTTCCAAATGTAGTCCCAGTACATTTGACATTGAGTTGTAAAGCTCAAAATAGATGACATTGTAGCAGATACGTACAGTACACTGGGCTAGTTTTCACATTCACAGTCTACACTACAGTCTTTATGAGACTTATTGGCCTAACAGAAAAACAAACTTCAATAGTTTCACAAAAGGCAGTCATAATACACCTGATGAGCAGATGCAAAACAAAAAATGAACAATTATGCCAAAATGTATATGTATGAAAAATAAGGTTTTCAGCTTCAGCATGTGAGAGACAGCACACAATGAGGTTGAGTATAACTTCAGCTACACATTGACTATATGTATATTTCATGCTGTGGGAGAAGCCATTAAGTTCACCAACACTGCTCCAGTTATAATACATAGACTACTAGGAATTTTGCCTCCAGAGAGAATAATAAATGGCTTTTTCAATGATCTCATTGTCCCTTTCCCTTTCCCTTTCTGTCACATGGTCCAGACAGGCAGACCACTCAAAGTAAGGAGATGACAAATGTTGGTCACATTATTCAAAAAGGAAAATGTTAGGGTCATCATATGTTATAAAATCAACAATGTCATTATTTGCTGAGTTTGGAGATATAGGCTCATTCACATAGGTCGATATCATTAATGCATCGCAAACCATCCATTCAATGCAATTAAACCTATGCAACTCAGAATCTATCAAACGGTAAGTAAAGGATACTTGCTCCGTGTAGTGGTTACTTTACCTTGTATGTGCTGGTTGACCACATTCTCAAGTCGATCAAGTCGTTCTATGATCCGTAGGGTTTCCCCCTTCTTGTCGCCTTCTAACTTTTTCTCTGGGACAGGCATTGGGACTTTGATGTATACATTCGCGATATAATTAGTGACCCATCCAACATAGAGCAGACACACGATGTTGGTCATGCCACTCAAGATCACGCACGTAGACACCAAAGTTTTGGTTCTCCTGGTGCAAGCCATCCCGACATCCCTCCATACAGCCAACGAAATGCAATACACCAGAGGACAAGTGCGACTGTCGCCCACCAAAATCCTAGAATGTGCTATGCGCGTCACTTGAGAGCAACCTGGATAAATTACAACTCCACAACGATGCAATTCGTTCTGCAAATGCGGGCAACCAGCGCCTCCGGATCCAATAACCGCACTCTGCCTTCACGCGCAGAAGGCTATGATTTAATCCAAATAGGTAGGTCAAAAATGGAGAGAAAAAAATCTCAGTCGTTGGAAAGTAAAGGTGATTGTCTTGGTGACGAACGTTCCCTATTTCGCTTCATTTGCAAGTCCACACCAGTCGCGATTTCAACGATAGACAGAAGGCGTGTGGAACATGCGTTTAACCGCTGTCCAATGAGAAACAATAGTAAAATTGTGTAATAGGCTACTGTGCATTCACTTCCACAATTATCCATTTAGATTGGGGGGGGGGGTATTGTGAAGGTTTTCATTGCGCTAATGATTAATAGATAGTAATTACTAATTTCACGATGTTCCTATTTTGATATAAAGGTAGGCTACTGTACAGTCCAAGAAGTCATACAGTGACTGAAGTTTGACTTTACTGTTTTCCAATCAAGGAATAGATTAAACCTAGGCTACAATTTACATTGTAAAATGTGACATTTAAATTCTTGTCAAATACTTATTTCTTGTCACATGCATTATTGTCATCTGCAACCTGTCACATACTAACAGTAGGCCTAGTAAACATATCCTAGAGATGACAGCATATTAAATATTGTCACCTTTACAGACAATCAGACTGATTGGCTTGGAGAAAACACTCAGTTGGTATGTCATGTGTTGTTCTTGTGACAAAATCATCCCCATATCGCTTAAGGTAATTGTTGACACCTAATCCTTTTTTGTATCCAAATAAATTAATGACCAATTTTTTTTAATAGCGCCTCTCTGCAAATTGAACGTTCAACTTTGTTTCCAATGGATGTGGCACTGAGTAAGAGCGTGAGAGATCACTTGCAATACTTTATCAAGCCACAAGATAGAGACACTGGGACCTAAATGGTAAGGTGTATTATAAGTGTTTGTGCACACTACTTCATCAGTTCGACAGGAAAGGTTCATGTTAGAAAATGAACATGTTTATCTCATAACAGTGTCCTGCTTGTTGCTTGTAGATTAAGCCTATTCTCTCTCCAAAGGGGGGAACACTGGACAACCCAATTACTACATTTCCATTGATCATCACAGTTACGCTATGTGAGGACACAGTGGAGTAGACAAACAGACGACCAAACAAAACAATAAGGTGCTGAAACACATTTTCATCCTCATCATCATTATTATTATAATCAGTCACTTAGAATACACATTTTCCCTGCATGCACAACAACATATTTCATTGCACAATGGCACAGAAATCTATCTTTGCTGTGTGCATTTAGGTGTCCCTGAGTGAGAAGCCTACTTGAAACAGGCTACAACTGTTAGAGTGGGGACCATGGTGAAAGCATTTGGCCCAGTTCTTCCTTCAATGGTCTTAGAACCAACCCCATCATGCACAGTGGCTCCTTCTGGAGGGAACCCAGTGTGCCCAGTTGCTCCTGCTGTGTGCATCAGACAGGGCCTTGATCCCTCTCCCCCTGTATTCCTCTGGAACATGAAAGCATGAGAGAAATGTCACCCCTCAGCCCTATAAACGATTTCACCCCTGCAGGCCTGAAAACGACAATAAACACTGACACATCTCAGCAGCCGTTCAATGGGGGGCATCATGGAAGATGGATATGCAATATTATATTGTAAAGTTGAGAAGGCTATTGATCTCTGATGCCAGCGTGAGTTCAGTTGCACATTGAGACGTTGGTTTTATGCCTCATAGGAATGCAAATGTACTGGTGGAAAGGCATTATTTCCTCCCCTCTAATGAGTGATTCAGCGCTTGAATAATATGGCGTCATTATTTTGTAAGTTAATGGATTTACAGTAAAGCAAAGATAACATATTCAGCACCACAGCGATTCATTGATGCATGGTTTTGCATTGTCTTCTTCTATCGACAGTGCATTCGCAAAATATTCAGACCCCTTGACTTTTTCCACATTATGCTACGTTACAGCCTTATTCTAAAAAGGATTCAATAAAAATAAATCTACACACAGTACCTCATAATGACAAAGCGAAACAGGTTTTTAGACAAGTTTGCTAATTTATTACAAATAAAAAACAGAAATACCTTATTTACATACTGTAAAGTATTCAGACCCTTTGCTATGAGACTTGAAATTGATCTCAGGCACTTCCTGTTTCCATTGATCATCCTTGAGATGTTTCTACAACTTGATTGGAGTATAACTGTGGTAAATTTAACTGTTTGGACATGATTTGGAAAGGCACACACCTGTCTATACAAGGTCCCACAGTTGACAGTGCATGTCAGAGGAAAAAACAAGCCATGAAGTCGAAGGAATTGTGCTAGAGCTCCGAGACAGTATTGTGTCGAGGCACAGATCTGCGGAAGTGTACCAAAACATTTCTGCAGAATTGAATGTTCCCAAGAACACAGTGGCCTCCATCATCCTTAAATGGAAGAAGTTTGGAATCACCAAGACTCTCCCTAGAGCTGGCCGCCCCACCAAACTGAGCAATCGGGAGAGAAGGGACTTGGTCAGGGAGGAGACCAAGAACCTGATGGTCACTCTAAAAGAGCTCCAGAGTTCCTCTGTGGAGATGGGAGAACCTTCCAGAAGGACAACCATCTCTGCAGCACTCTACCAATCAGGCCTGTATGGAAGAGTGGCCAGGCGGAAGCAACTCCTCAGTAAAAGGCACATGACAACCTGTTTGGAGTTTGCCAAAAGGGACCTAAAGGACTCTCAGACCATGAGAAACAATATTATCTGGTCTGATGAAACCAAGATTGAATGAACTCTTTGACCTGAATGTCAAGCGTCACGTCTGGAGGAAATCTGACACCATCCCCACGGTGAAGCATGGTGGTGGCAGCATCATGCTGTGGGGATGTTTTTCAGCAGCAGGGACTGCGATACAAGTCAGTATCGAGGGAAAGAACAGAGCAAAGTACAGAGAGATCCTTGATGAAAACCTGCTCAGGACCTCAGACTAGGGGCAAAGGTTCACCTTCCAACAGGCCAACGACCCTAAGCACACAGCCAAGACAATGCAGGAGTGGCTTCGGGACAAGTCTCTGAATGTCCTTGAGTGGCCCAGCCAGAGCCTGGACTTGAACCCGATTGAACATCTCTGGAGAGACCTGAAAATAGCTGTGCAGAGATGCTCCCCATCCAACCTGACAGAGCTTGAGAGGATCTACAGAGATCAATGGGAGAAACTCTCCAAATACAGGTGTGCCAAGCTTGTGGCGTCATTGTAACGGTTTTCTTTAGGTGAAATAGAGGCGGACCAAAACGCAGCGTGGTGGTTATTCATGTTTTTTAATAAAGACACTAGACATGAATAAACTAACAAAAACAATAAACGTGGAAAACCAAAAACAGCCCTATCTGGTGCAAAACACAGAGACAGGAACAATCACCCACAAACACACAGTGAAACCCAGGCTACATAAGTATGATTCTCAATCAGAGACAATGACACCTGCCTCTGATTGAGAACCATACTAGGCCGAAACATAGAAATCCCAAATCATAGAAAATCAAACATAGACTGCCCACCCAACTCACGCCCTGACCATACTAAATAAATACAAAACAAAGGAAATAAAGGTCAGAACGTGACAGTCATACCCAAGAAGACTCAAGAAGACTCAAGGCTGTAACCTATGTGTCAACAAAGTACTGAGTAAAGGGTCTGAATAGTTATGTAAATGTCATATTTCAGGTTTTTATTTGTAATACATTTGCAAAAATCTCTAGAAATCTGTTTTGCCATTATAGGCTATTGCGTGTAGATTGATGAGGGGGAAAACAATTGAATCAATTTTAGAACAATGCTGTAACGTAACAAAATGTGGAAAAAGTCAAGTGGTCTGAGTACTTTCAGAATGCACTGTAGATCCAACCTTTATGCACGGTATGTGACATTGGTCAGAGGTGAAAGGCTAATAAAGGTAAATGTTGGGGGCGCTGCACCTCTTCCGTCACATCCCTTCATTCGTCATCCTCCACCCCAACAATGCATCCTCCTTCCTGAATTACATGCTCTGCTGTACACTAATTGCCTTTCTGGGCCTCCCTTTTGTTGTGATGCCGTTAATGGATCTCAAATCGTCTAGTCGTATGAAACTTGAATTTTGAAAATTGTTATTTGCGTCTGCCCAGAGTGCAGACCCTTTGTGAATGGCTTCAGTGCCAGTATTGTAAGTGCCAAGCACACTGCAGCTGTGGGAGAGAGTGGAGACTCAATTAAGGGGCACAGCAGAAAGCCAGTCTTGTTCCACAGAACCTAGTCAGAGTGGCGAGGGTTTTGTAAAAATCTCAGTCCAAAGCACCATGCTGTAATTCTCATATCTGCTGGAATATAATGTTCATGGTGCAGTGGGGCCAATGGATTTTCTGTTTGTGTGCCAGTTGGAACAAAACGTTCCCAAATCCCATTCTGATTCGCTCTTCATGCTGACTGCTTTTAGAGATGAGAGACATCTGTGTAATGCCTCAAGTGTTCCTCTGATACCAGCAGCTTCCAACAGCCTTTTTCCTGTCGCCAATCAAGAGGAACTAATTTATACCTTTTTACAGGTCAGCCCACTCTATATATTGTATTCATAAATCCCACTGGCCCCATGGTCCTCTTGTGAGGTTTGTTGCAGTGTGACCAGAACATGACTTTTGTGTAGCTCCCTATTTCTAAAGCACCGTGTTTCTAAGCCTCCTCTCCCTCAGGGTTGGGCATAAATGGCAGTATCAAAGTCTGGTATCAGCATTCGACCTAAAATTACATTTCTCAATATGATCTGAAGGAGAGCTAGAGGGTCATTTGCACTCAGTGTCTTAGTCATCACAAGCACCAGTCAAAGACAGCAGCAGGGCCAGACTCACAATAGATGTGATGAAAGAGAGGCAGGGAATGTTGCCCCAGCAGGCCAGTTGTGTTTTCAACACCGGATTAAAGGCGGATAATTATGACAGGTCTTTGCCCCTGACAGACATCTGCACTGCTTAAGGAGTTTGACCAAACATATTTATGTCACAGCAGGGAGGTGGCGGGTGCCCTCTCAACCTTCGCTGTGGGACACTCACAGTCCCTGCCTCTTCAGAACAGAATGAATTACTGGCCGCCTGTGTGGCTGGCCTCGATTACAAACTTGATTAGAGAGAGGATGCCACAAGTATAGAGCACCAAGCAGCCTCAGCATCTCTGGGAATTAAAAAGCTTTAACAATTGCATTGATGGGAAATTTGTAAGGATCAGTAGGGGAAGACATTATGCAAACACAATTAGAAGATGTAATACCATCTGCTTACCATTTGATATCAAATGTATTCCTTTATAATCGCATTAGAATCACATTTGAACATAGAGGGCATTGTTATTTAAATATATTTGATCATCAAGATGGGATCCATTTATTTTCCATTCCCCCTTCCCTGTGTAAGCCCTGAGGTGGCATGACAAACAACCACTGGTCTCCTATGCTGCTCCATCTCATCAGCTTCACTCTCATGGGAGAATGAGTCAGGCCCTTATACAGTATGATCAGTGTGGTCCATTCCTCCCAGCTAACAGGCATACAGCCCACTGCACATCTGTGATTTACTACAGTGTGGAGTCAGCGGTTTGTAAGGCTACCTGGGTGTGATGTGAAATGGTAGTGCTTATTTTCATCTGGCTCTGCTTATTTACACTTACATCAAAATTAATGTCAACCCCACCACTCCAGCCCAGCCTCCATTCCTTTCATTTAACCTTGCCAAATCTATCAATACTTCAGTATGTGTCTTGGAAGCCTTGGAGTTTTCAGACTGTCCTAAAAAACATTGACTTGGATTTTTCCGGGTCAGTTGAAGTGCTTTTTAACTGAGTTCTAACCCTGCACAGTTCGTCGCATGGTACAGAACTGGCCTTAAGCTCACCTGCTTCGAGGTATGGAATTAGCTTTTTAATCAAAGTGTATAGAAAGCAGATGGCAACTCTCCTTGGGTTTAGACCAGAATATTATTCATATGATATTCTCTGTCTTTAATCACTGATGACAGACATGGCTGACAGATGGCCCTTAGGTTTTGAGGCCATTAAATCATGAGAGTGCTATAGTCTGAATAGTTTTACGCTTATTCCAGCCCATGCTGCTGACACAAATCTACTCCATCCACTTTAACCCACTACATCTAGTCCTGACAGTGCATGCCTGCATTTCCCAACATAGGATTATCTCACATGTTGTGGTCAAAGTATCCTCAAACAATCTCTGTATACAGGTATAATAATGGCTGAGGATGCCAACCATGGAAACCTTGCTTCCACAGTGACAGAGCAGTGTGTTGTCATTAAGTTTGGGGCTCATGCGCCTGTCATCTCACACCTCTGTTTAAATTGTATATATACTGCATTGTCACGCTCTGATCTGTTTCACCTGTCCTTGTGATTGTCTCCACCCACTTCAGGTGTCTTGTATGTTTCCAAGTCAACCAGCGTTTTGCTTTTTGCATTCTCCTTTTTCTAGTCCTCCCGGTTTTGACCCTTGTCTGTTTCTGGACTTTGTACCCGCCTGCCTGACCATTCTCCCTGCCTTGACCATGAGCCTGCCTGCCACTCTGTACCTCCTGGATTCTGATCTGGTTTTGACCTTTTAGCCTGTCCATAACCATTCTCTTACCTACCCCTTTGGATTAATAAACACTGTAAGACTCCAACCATCTGCCTCCTGTGTCTGCATTTGGGTCTCGCCTTGTGCCTTGATACTGTATATTTGTTATAAATAATTTTGACAGTAACCCTCCGTTTTAATTTGCACATGTAGCAAGCAGAGCTATTGTGTTGTCCAATCTACAGTAGGTGAGTCAGACAATATAGTTTTCATGAATCTAATTAGCCTATATCGCAACGGCCCCGGCGGCAAACCGCCTCGGCCTCATCACCTAATTGCCTATCAAGTTTTTAAAAAGTTAGGTGAATCGGATCAGACTCGGATGGAGAATGAGTGAATTGTTCAAGATGGATAAATAATAGTCAAGACCAAGAGGTGCAAAAAATACGCCGCAAAAAAAGCTTTATCTGATCAACCTTGTGCCAAATTGCCACATCAGCAAAGCTACCCCCTTGTCCTCGTTTGACGAAACACCATCGCAGTGGAAGCCAGTAGGCCTAGTTTTGCAGCAACTAGCACTAGCAGCCTCCCAGGCCCGACAGAGACCTGGACTTTGCGGGGGGTCCAGAGAAACTGCCCTAAGCCAGTAGAGACATGGTCCATTAATCAACATACCTTACACTGTATATTTATAGAGTCTGACCTTTACATTACAGAGAGAACAACGATTCACTGTGAATGGATGTAGGAAGTTTTATGTCTATTGTCTAAGGACCAAGGATGCAATCTGAACTATAGCCTACAAACATGGATGTGACTCAGCCCATAGTGCCTCTGGCTTGAAATTAATTTCCTCTCTGCGAAAACTTGCTAGAAAGGAATATTATAAAACTAAAGTCTTGCAAGACACATTATGCAGTGGTGTAAAATACTTAAGTACAAATACTTTAAAGTACTACTTACAGAAAGTCGTTTTTTGGTGTACAGTGCATTCGGAAAGTGTTCATACCCCTTGAATTTTTCCACATTTTGTGACATTACAGACTTATTCTAAATTAATTTCATTGTTTTTTCCCTCCTCATGAATCTACACAAAATACCCAATAATAACAGAGCACAAACAGATCTGTAATTTGTTTTTGCAAAAAAAAAAAAAAACGGAAATATTACATTTACAGAAGTTTTCAGACCCTTTACTCAGTACTTTGTTGAAGCACCTTTGGCGGGATTACAGCCTTGGGTCTTCTTGGGTATGACGCTACAAGCTTGGCACACCAGTATTTGGGGAGTTTCTCCCATTCTTCTCTGCAGATCCTCTCAAGCTCTGTCAGGTTAGATGTTGAGTATCGCTGCACAGCTATTTTCAGGTCTCTCCAGAGATGTCGATAGGGTTCAAGTCCGGGCTCTGACTGGGCCGCTGCCAAAGAGGTTCTGATGGCTCTGGAGCAGGTTTTCATCAAGGATCTCTCTGTACTTTGCTCCGTTCATCTTTCCCTTGATCTTGACCTGTCTCGCAGTCCCTGCCGCTGAAAAACTTTGCCACCACCATGCTTCACTGTAGAGATGGTGCCAGGTGTCCTCCAGACGTGACGCTTTGCATTCAGGCCAAAGAGTTCAATCTTGGTTTCATCAGACCAGAAAATCTTGTTTCTCATCATCTGAGAGTCCTTTAGGTCCCTTTTGGCAAACTCCAAGCGGGCTGTCATGTGCATTTTATGAGGAGTGGCTTCCGTCTGGCCACTCTACCATAAAGACCTGATTGGTGGAGTGCTGAAGAGATGGTTGTCCTTCTGGAAGGTTCTCCTATCTCCACAGAGGAACTCTGGAGCTCTGTCAGAGTGACCATCAGGTTCTTGGTCACCTCCCTGACCAAGGCCCTTCTACTAAACACAAATGCTTCATTTGTAAATGATGTCTGAGTGTTGGAATGTGTCCCTGGCTGTAAATAAATAAAAAATGTTGACGTCTGGTTTGCTTAATATAAGGAATTAGAAATTATTTGTACTTTTACTTTTGATACTTAAGTATATTTTGGCAATTACATTTACTTCAGAGGTGGAGGGAGAGAGAGAGAGAGACAGCTGCATGTGAGCTCTCACATTTTTCAACATGTTCTTTTGCAAAAATATAGATTTTGAGTTAGATCAAATTAATCACTCTGAGACTTTAAGGCTACCCTCGACAGCATAACCTTCACTCCAGATCAAAACTCCAAACCTACAACCTAATTTATGGACAACATTACCTGGAAGGATTAATACACCATCCAACCTAGAACTGAGACAGACCAGACAGACCAGATACAACTTCAATTAGCGCGGAGGTGTGGAGTGAGAGGTGTCGAAGCCTTTGAGGCCAACATATGGCAGGCTACCACACCAAGATCCAGAGGCCTTGAAGCCCCCTCCTGTTCAGAGATCATCCACTGGAGTATTCTACAATAAATCTGCCTCCAGAAATAAAAACTTCTCCCACGTGGGTGTAACACCTTTTCCTGTTGTTTGCTGCACTGCTGCTTGGATTCCACCTGGCGATCTGTTCGTCGTCTGCTCGGGTTGTTCCCCCTGTCTTGTACAGGTACCCCCACCACACTCCCCCCTCTCTACTGAGCTTTCGTTCGCCTCCAGCACACAGGCACTGTTGGGGAGAGTGACTCTGAACTTACAATGGCTATCCCCAAGTCGTTATATATTTTTTTCTTGTGCATTTTGATATTTGCCTCATGACTCCTGCATGCTTTGTTGACTATGAACTTTCATCTTTACCCAAATGTGGGACAGAATATGTTTGTTCCCACACTCGGGATTCCGACTCTCTATTGGTTACACAGACTTTTGCCTCCCATCCTATTCTAACCATCTCTCGCCGGGTTTGTTTTCATGTTACCTGATGAAATTGCTGTACAATATGATCTTGTTGCCATATAATACACATTCAAATGTCATAAATCAACACTGCAGAGCTCTCCCTGTCCTCTGCCGTGCCTTGATTGTATTACTGTTGATGATATCTAGAAATGTGCATGTACACTCTCGTAAAAGCCCGTGTTTTCTGCACGTTAACAATAGAAACTTATTACCGAAAATGGATCAATTGAAAGTGTGGGTTCACAGCTCCAATCCATATGTGTTGGTCATTACTGAGACGTGGTTAAGAAAGAATGTTTTGAATACTGATGTTAACCTTTCTGGTTATAACCTTTTTCAGCAAGACAGAACTTGGGGGAGTGAGAATCTTTAACAAGGATCACCTTCAGTGCTCGGTTGTCTCCACCAAGTCTGTACACAAACAATTTGATTTGCTGGTTTTAAGCATTAAACTTTCAAAAAGCTCTTAGTTGACTGTTGCTGGGTGTTATCGTCCTCCATCAGCCCCAGCCTGTACCCTTTCAGCCCTAACCTCTCTCCTGGCCCCTTACACTAAGTCTGAATTTGTCCTGCTAGGTGACCTAAACTGGGACATGTTTAAACCACCTGACCAAGTCCTAAAGCAATGGAACTTGCTAAATCTTTCTCAGATTATTACCAATCCCACAAAGTACGACTCCAAACACCCAGAAAAGGCTACTCTCCTCAATGTTATCCCCACAAAAAGTCCTGATAGGTATCAGTCTTATGTAATAACCTTAGTGATCACTGTTTTACAGCCTGCGTTCGTAATGGCTGCTCAGTGAAATGACCTGTCCTGATTTGTCATAGACACTTGCTAAAAATAAGCAATGAGCAAGCCTTCCTTCATGGCCTGGCCTCTGTAAATTGGTATAGAATCAGCTTGATCCCCTACGTCTGTCATGCCCTGCCTGACCTTAGAGAGCCTTTTTATGTCTCTATTTGGTTTGGTCAGGGTGTGATTTGGATGGGCATTCTATGTGTTGTATTTTTTTGTATTTGGCCGAGTGTGGTTCCCAATCAGCGGCAGCTGTCTATCGTTGTCTCTGATTGGGATTTATACTTAGGCCGCCTTTTTCCCCACCTATGTTGTGGGATCTTGTCCTTGTATTGTTGCTGTTGAGCCCTGTAAGGCTGTACATTTCATTGGTTCTCTTTTTCTTGTTTCACGGGTTATCATTAAAGAATATGAGTAACCTACCTCACGCTGCATCTTGGTCTCATTCGAACGACGGACGTTGCAATGTCGAAGACGCTTGGACCTTCTTCTTTGATATTTTCAGTAATATATTTTTTTAAACACGCCCCCATGAATAAAATGAGAATTAATAACAGGTTCAGCCCCTGGTGCGTCCGTGATCTTGCAGAGTTACTCCACCTCAAGAATTGCATTTGGCGAAAGGCTTGGCACACGCATGCTCAGGCTGACAGGCTCTCATTCAGGCAAATGAGAAATAAGTTCATTAAAGCTATCCGGAGGGCCAAAGTTAGTTACTCTAAGGAGCAGTTCTCTCTCTGTGGGTCTAAACCCAAGACGTTCTGGAAAATGTCCAAAAAGACCTGGAGAATAAACCCTCCTCCTCACAGCTGCCCATGTCCCTTAAAGTTGATGATGTGGTTGTTACAGACAAAGCACATGGCTGGACTTTTTAATCACCACTTCATTAAGTCAGGATTCCTATTTGACTCAGCCATGCCTCCAACATTTCCTTATCTCCCACCCCTTCTAATGGGACTAGCCCCAATGCTCCTGTCATGTTTTGTCATTGATTATCATGTCTTGTCCCTGTGCTTCCCTTCTATTCGTTTCCCTCTGCTGGTCTTATTAGGTTCTTTCCCTCTTTCTATCCCTCTCTCTCCCCCTCTTTCTATCCCTCTCTCTCCCCCTCCCTCTCTCCCTCTCTCGCTCTCTCTCTCTCTATCGTTCCGTTCCTGCTCCCAGCTGTTCCTCATTCTCCTAACTACCTCATTTACTCTTTCACACCTGTCCCCTATTTTGCCCTCTGATTAGAGTCCCTATTTCTCCCTCTGTTTTCCGCTTCTGTCCTTGTCGGATCCTTGTTTGATGTTTGCTGTTCTGTGTCCTTGTTCCGCCCTGTCGTGTTTTTGCCTTCTTCAGATGCTGCGTGTGAGCAGGTGTCTATGTCAGCTACGGCCTGTGCCTTCCCGAAGCGACCTGCAGTCTGTGGTCGCGTCTCCAGTCGTTCCTCTCTACTGACGAGAGGATTTCAGTTTTCCTGTTTTGTATTTACCTAAGATAATATCCAGGATTATCGTTTTTGTTTAAGACTGGAATAAAGACTCTGTTTCTGTTAAGTCGCTTTTGGGTCCTCATTCACCAGCATAACAGCTCCTCCCTCTTCTTCCCCTGCCCCGCTACAAAGTTTCTCCATGCAGGCGGTCACTGAGTCCGAGGTGCTGAAGGAGCTCCTTAAACTTGACCCCAATAAAACATCTGGTTCAGATGGTTTAGAGCCTTTCTTCTTTAAGGTTGCTGCCCCTATAATCGCCAAGCCTATCTCTGACCATTTGAACCTGTCTCTCCTCTCTGGGGAGGTTCCCATTACTCGGAAGACAGCCACGGTTTGTCCTTTATTTAAAGGGGAGATCAAGCTGATCCTAACTGTTATAGGCCTATTTCTATTTTGCCCTGTTTAACAAAAGGGTTGGAAAAACATGTCAATCCTCAACTGACTGGCTTTCTTGATGTCTATAGTGTTCTCTTGTTTCTGCTCAGGTTATGGATGTGTCACTGCAACCTTAAAGATCCTCAATGTCACCACTGCCTTTGATTCTAAGCAATGTTGTGCTGGTATTTTTATTGACTTGGCCAAAGCTTTTGATACAGTAGACCATTCCATTCTTGTGGGCCGGCTAAGGAGTATTGGTGTCTCTGTATTGGGTCTTTGCCCTGGTTTGCTAACTACCTCTCTTGAAGAGTGCAGTGTATAAAGTCAGAACATCTGCTGTCTCAGCCACTGCCTGTCACCAAGGGTGTACCCCAAGGCTCGATGTCATGCAGGTGAAAGAGGACCCAAACGCGACTTAACAGAAACAGAGTTTCTTAAAGTCCATAAAGTCAGAACATCTGCTGTCTCAGCCACTGCCTGTCACCAAGGGTGTACCCCAAGGCTCGATCCTAGGCCCCACGCTCTTCTCAATTTACATCAACAACATAGCTCAGGCAGTAGGAAGATCTCTCATCCATTTATATGCAGATTATACAGTCTTATACTCAGCTGGCCCCTCCTTGGATTTTGTGTTAAATGCTCTATAACAAAGCTTTCTCAGTGTCCAACAAGCTTTTTCTGCCATTAACCTTGTTCTGAACACCTCCAAAACAAAGTGGTTTGGTAAGAAGAATCACACCTGTGGGGAGAGGGGCATTACTACCTCTGAGGGTTTAGAGCTTGAGGTAGTCACCTCATACAAGTACTTGGGAGTATGGCTAGACAGTACACTGTCCTCTCTCAGCACATTTCAAAGCTGCAGGCTAAAGTTAAATCTAGACTTGGTTTCCTCTATCGTAATCGCTCCTCTTTCAATCCAGCTGCCAAACTAACCCTGATTCAGATGACCATTCTACCCATGCTAGATTTATAGTAATTTATAGATTGGCAGGTAAGGGTGCTCTCGAGTGGCTAGATGTTCTTTACCATTCGAACATCAGATTCGCCACCTATGCTCCTTACAGGACATATCACTGCACGCTATACTCCTCTGTAAACTGGTCATCTCTGTATACCCGTCGCAAGACCCACTGGTTGATGCTTATTTATAAAAACCCTCTTAGGCATCACTCCCCCCTATCTGAGATCTATACTGCATCCATCATCCTCCACATACAACACCCGTTCTGCCAGTCAGCATTTTGTTAAAGGTCCCCAAAGCACACACACCCCTGGGTCGCTCGTCTTTTCAGTTCACTGCAGCTAGCGACTGGAACAAGCTGCAAACAAACACTCAAAATGAACATTTTTATCTTAATCTCTTAATTCAAAGACTCAATCATAGACACACTTACTGACCGTTGTGGCTGCTTTGCGTGATGTATTGTTGTCTCTACATTCTTGCCTTTTGTGCTGTTGTCTGTGCCCAATAATGTTTGTACCCTGTTTTGTGCTGCTACCATGTTGTGCTGCTGCCATGTTGTCCTTCGTCTGAGCCCCAGAGAACACTCATACTCCGTTGTCATGTCAGAAAATGTTCAGTGATGACCAATCTCCATGATCAATAATTTGATGGGATTCATACAGATTCATTATGGGTTATGGCATCCCCTACACTGTGATGGAAGCTCTGGGGTCCCATGAGTCCCTCTAGTAATCAACCGATTGATTCTTAGCTAGGGAATGTGGTGGTTGGGTGATTCGTGGAATAATTCATGGGATTCATGCTTTTAATCCCCTCTCTGCATGCATGAACAATCCACACAGTTTATAGGCCACAGGCACAGATGAAATAAATAACCTCAAGGAGCTTGAGTCATTTTTCTAAATGTCTCCACAATTTGCATATTCATTATTAAGAGTGGACTAGGGTTTTATATGGAGATTTGAAAGATTTGAAATGGATCCTCTCAATAGTAAACACAAACACACAGCTCCACGTTAATGAGCTCACAGCTTATTACAGCGTGCAAAACCTAACGGCAACAGGAAGGAGCCAGGTGCTCTGTGCACCTTCTGTGTGTCTGCAGGGATTACGGCGCTGAGCTTGGCATATATTACTAATTCACTTTATACAGTATCTTCCCTAACACTTTTAAAGAGATCTGTGTAGGGTGTTTAGGGTAGGGTTTTAGCTAAGCAGTTTTATTGGTCTTCATGGTAGGTCTTTGGGGGATGGACTCCAATTTCCTCTTTGGACAGTATAGTGCAGTATGTGTGGTGTATGTGTATTTGTATTTTGGAAGCCTGGCATACTTCTAAACTGATGTTGCAGTGTTTAAAGATATGTTTTTTTAATTCAAAATTCACATGCATGTCATAAGTCTATAATAATAGAGGCAGAGCTCTGAACTTTACGTTATCTTGTTCAAAGCTGTAAATGGACCCAGAGGAGAATGTCTGTTTGTTTTTCATTACTGTCTGTGCCCCATTCTGTTGACCCGTCGGATGGGTGGTCACAGATGAGATTAAGGATGGAACAGGGATATTGCATTTCCTGCCCTTGGCCAGTCTCTTCTGACTTCACTGGCATCAGATAAATTCACAATAAATGAGCCCAGAGAATGGAAGGAAACAGAGGCCTTCAGACTGGAGGAACAGACATTGTAGGTCACCAACGAG